>NW_004444323.1:343978-359360 GCF_000243295.1 Trichechus manatus latirostris
CATTCTCCTTTACTCCAGGTGTTTGGGACCAACTGATGCATCTTAGATGGCCGCCTGCAAGCTTTTAAGACCCCAGACACCACTCACCACAGTAGAATGCCCAACATTTTCTTAATAAGCTTTGTTATGCCAGTTGATCTAGATTCCCCCTGCAAGCATGGTCCCCAGACCCCTACCCCTGCTACTCTGTCCCTCAAAGTGTTTGATTGTATTCAGGAAACTTCTTAGCTATGGTTTAGTCCAGTTTTGCTGACTTCCCCTGTAGTGTGTGCTGTCCTTTCCTTCACCTAAGATAATTCTTATCTTCTATCTAGTTAGTAAATAACCCTCACTCACCCTCCCCACCCTCTTAACCATCAAAGAATCTTTTCTTCTGTGTTTAAACCTTTTCTTGAGTTCTTATAATAGTGGACTTATACAATATTTGTCCTTCTGTGACTGACTAAATTCACTCAGCATAGTGACCTCCAGATTTCTCCATGTTGTGTTTCACATCTTCATCGTTATTCTTTATCATTGCATAGTATTCCACTGTGTGAATATACCATAATTTGTTAATCCTTTCTTCCCTTGATGAGCACCTAGGTTGTTTCCATCTTTTTGCTATTGTGAACAGTGCTGCAATGAACATGTGTGTGCATATATCTATTCGTGTGACAGCTTTTATTTCTCTAGGATATATTCCAAGGAGCGCAGTATAGCTGGATCGTATGGTACCTCTATTTCTAGCTTTTTAAGGAAGCACCAAATAGATTTCCAAAGTGACTATACCATTTTACATTCCCACCAACACTGTATAAGTGTTCCAGTCTCTCCACACCCTCTCCAGCATTTATTATGTTGTGTTTTTTGGATTAATGCTAGCCTTGTTGGGGTGAGACGATATCTCATTGTAGTTTTGATCTGCATATCTCTAATGGCTAATGATTGTGAGCATTTCTTCACTTGTCTGTTAACCACCTGAATACCTTCTTTGGCAAAGTGTCTGTTCATATCCTGTGCCCATTTTTAAATTGGGTTATTTGTCTTTTTGTTGTTGAGGTTTTGCAGGATCTTGCAGATTTTAGAGATTAGATGTTGATTGGATTTGTCGTAGCCAAAAATTTTTTCCCAGTCTGTAGGTTGTCTTTTTACTCTTTTGGTGAAGTCTTTTGATGAGCATAAGTTTGATTTTTAGGAGCTCCCAGTTATCTGGTCTCTCTTCTGGTGCTTGTGCATTGTTACTTACGGTTCGTATTGTGTTTATGTCATGTAGTAGGTCTCCTAGAGTTGTCGCTATTTTTTCTTCCATGATCTTTATCATTTTCGATTTTATATTTAAGTCTTTGATCCATTTTGAGTTAGTTTATGTGCATGGTGTGAGGTACTGGTCTTGTTTTAGTTTTTTGCAGATGGATATCCAATTATGCCAGCACCATTTGTCGCACTGCGTTAACGAGGGCCTGCACTGTTGAAATGGGCCCACACAAGTCTCTGCAGGGGCAAAGGCACTCAAAAGTCTGTGGATCCCTTATGCATATGCCTAGGCAAAGAAGCTGTGCTTACTCTTGTTTCCTGGCTTAGGGGAGCCAGCAGTGTATTTTTCCCCCAGTGTGTTAATTTGTTCACTCTCCAAGGCAAGAAGAATGGCTCAGGGCGTGTGACGGATCCTACTTCTGGCCTAGGGGACTCAGCAATTGCTGAAGCCCTTCTGGGACCCAGTGCAGAGCAGGGAGCAGGGAGGTAAATGGGATAGAGGTTTTTCTCTAAGATTGGTGTTTTTGTTACGTGCGGTAGGCCGTACGCAAGTACTTACCTTTCACAGATGAGGGCTGCATCTCACTGGTTCTGGGTGGCCGTGTAGACTCTCTGCCACTGAGTCTCTCCCCGTTTGGAAAACACGCCTCCTGAGCACTGCTGCTTGCCTGCTTCACCACTCACCCATGAGCTGATCAGGCCTGAAGGGCTCAGGCTCTCACCGTGTCAGGTCTGGCAACTCCTCGGTGCTTCTGAACCATCTCTCCCTCCCTCTGCCACTCAGTCTGGTTCCTCAGCTCTGCCTTTGATGTTCAGGGCCCCCAGATTGCCATATATAATCGATTCACTTGTTTTTTTGGGTCTTTGTTGTAAGAGGGTCCACTGGCAACGTCTGACTACTCCGCCATCTTTGCCCCACCTCCAAAATGTAAATATTTAATGGAAAACTTATTGTTTATCAACATCTAAGCTAGATTATATAGGGTGCAAATAAATAATTATTAGACACAATTCCTGTCTACCAAGAATCAGTAAATCTAAATGGAATACAAATTTACACCATGAAACAATAAATGGAGAATGGGAATGACATATTTACTAGTCACAAGATGAACTTGGGAACAAATAAGAGTGTCCTCAGGACTCTCTGATAAGGAAACTGTCAACTTCAGAGTCACGCAATCACGGGTGTGTCCTGGATTTGCTTTTTCACTCTTTGTGTGGTGTAGGACAAGCCACTCTATTTGTCTAAATTATTGTTTTTTCCTCTGTAAGTACTGCTGATTTCATCTATCTTATGTTTATTATGAGAATAAATTGAAAAATTTCATGGAAAGCACTTAGGACCCTATTAGTCACATACTGTGTAGTTGACAAACGTAACTCTTACCATCAACTGTGAAAGGAATTAGAGGAAGCAGATCAAATTGTGTTCTCAGGAAAGGTAAAAGAGAAGGGGGAGCAGTTAAGAGAAGGCAGAAGAGGAGAGGGAATGGAAATAAGAATGGCGTAGTAAGACAACAGTCACGTCTGAGTCATCTTTGGATTCTCTTATTACCAAATACCACAGATTGGGTTGTCAAATGAATGACTGATACAAATAAATAATTCAGGGAAAAAATGGGTAGTAAGGTTGCCTATATAAGTTATTCTTCAGGAAATTAAAATGAGGCTAAGCAATATTGATAGCAGAGAGCCCTAGAACCTCTATACAGATAAATGCAGATGTGGAATCTGACAGGCTGAGGCAGTATCTATCAGAGTAAACAAGAAACCAGTCTGATAGCTGCAGTGCAGCTGTGCTAAATTGAATTGTTTACGCATTATACAAAAAATTTATAATCACTTACTAAGAATATTCTCTTACAGAATATAAAGATGTTTTTAATAACCTGGAAATTTAAGAAAATTTTCAGTGTTTGATGAGAGCAGAAAATTAAAAATGAAGAATCTTAAAAATCAGCCGTCTTAATGTCAGTCTTACTAATCTATAGTCATTTCAGAATAAATTGGGAACCATATTTGCCTCATTAATATGAGACTTTATAATAGATACATATGCATATAAACCTAGAAACCAGGAGGATTTGGAAAGAGCTGCTGTGGATAGTTAAGTGGAACTAGCAATCTAGCTGCATTGTGAACAAAGCATGTCTCCTTGATGAAACTGCTCCTTGTAGAACTCTTGGCCTTACGGGCGCTGCGTTGGGTTCCCTACAAGTACTATTTGAGCTCCATCCTTTGAAAAGTTTAGCATACATGATACTAGAAAACCATTAACCTTGCAATAAAGCCGGTTCCCTCCAGACGTTCTTCTCTTCAAATGAAGCGCATTTTCCCCCTTTATGCACAGTGAGTTTTAATCTTCTGTAAGATGCCAGACTGGTAGGAAAAAATCCCGTTGTATCTTTGACAGTTGGGGAGCACTTTAAACGCAAGCTGCCTTTATGTTGTCATTTTTGGGTGTATGCCAGTCGGACAGGCACCATAATTTGAGGCTCCACAATGGCTTTGAGGAAGTTCTCTATTTCACTGAGCCTTCAGGTGGCCGAGGTACTTCTGTTGTAGTGTGGCAGGTTTTCCTACCTTTGAGAAAAGAACCTGACTCAACAGGCTCCTTACCTACTTGTATGGTTCTTCTCTCTCTAGAAAAAGTCATTGACACTCTTGCTTCAAGATGGCAAACCTTTTTTCACTGGAGACGATTCTAAGCAGAAGTTCACAAAGGGACGTGGATGGCTTCATTCATGAATCTTTAAGAAAGCCATGTGAAAACTCTCTGCTTTTTCATAGCCTGTATTCAGTAAACATTTAGAAGGAAGAGGGCAGTGAAGCAGGGAGGAAGGAAGAGAAGGTGGGGAGAGCCACATCTATTGAACAGAGCTAGAAACAGCATTTTAGATTTAAACATACTCACTGTAACCAATATACAAGGCGGTCATGCCATCCTGAACATGCCAGATCTCATCTGATCTCGGAAGTTAAGCAGGATTGGGCCTGGTTAGTACTTGGAAGGGGTTCCGCTTGGGAATCCCGGGTGCTGTAGGCTTTTATGCAGCCTTGGTGGCAAAGAGGTTAAGAGCTCAGCTGCTAACCAAACGGTTGGCAGTTTGAATCCACCAGGTGCTCTTTGGAAACCCTCTGGGGCAGTTCTACTCTGTTCTATAGGGTCACTATGAGTCGGAACCAACTCGACGACACCTAATGACAACAACAACATATTCTGATCTTTTGTAGTTATTATTAATAAGTATGTTTGACTCATGCTCTGAGCTGTTCAGGGAATATTTGAACCCTTTAGTGTCTGTTTTGTGCTACAATTTTAACACACCAGAAACAATATATAACAATTTAAAATAACTTATAGAAATGTATAGGCACAGAGAAAAATGGGAATAAGAAGTGTAAGGTGTGCATAATAGGAAGCTTGGTGCCAGAAATTTTGATGACATTCTGTGTGCCTTGTAGCTGTGATATTTTGTATTTCCCCACTTTTGTCATTAACCTAATAATCTGTATACCGCCTTTGTCTTCATTTTTTTTTTCTTTTGCATAATAGGTTTGCTTGAAATTCTATTACTTATCTTAACTGATGCAGTAAGGATGGTAAAACATAATTTATAAGCTGGATTGGTTTGCTGGGAAAAACTACTGCATTTTGTGAAGTCTTTCTCTCCCCGTCTGTCCAGCAGCCACCTACCAAATGGCTCTAAATTAGTTCGAGGAATAAGGAGGGTTTCTTTGTTTGTTCATTTGCTTTCACCTAAAGGATAGTTTGTTTTGTCAAGAAATGGACAATATAGGCTGCATCTAAGAGTCTGTGTGCAAGCCACTTGAGGCACCCTGGAGGTTTTCTGCATGCAGCTGTCACAAGACCTATATCCCAGACTGGATAGAGGATCTTATACTGCAGCATGAATGGGTCAGTGGCTACAGGTGGCCAATGGGGTAGACAGGATGGAAGAATGCTCAGGACATTTGACCCTGACCAACTTCTGGATTCTTATGACAAAGTCATGGATCAGATGCTAAATCCATCATTCGGTGTAAGCCCCCAAAACCAATATCTATGTGTGCCTGAGAAGAAATACCGAACACCTGGTTCTGAAAATAGACACCTATTTCCTGGGGTACAGCTGACCAAACAAACAAAACGTATTGTTGGTTGTTGATACTCCATACCTTCCACAATTGCTCTCAAGGTGGGATAGTTGTTTAATCGTCCAGTGCCCTCCTTAGAAACATTCAGGGTGTGGGAGGGGGGCAGCAATAGCACTAACTTCACTTGAACACTTGCTTAGTTGCAATGCCCCCAACATAGCTTCTTACGCTGAAAAAAATAGTTGAATTATTGAGTATATCAGTAAAATGGGATATGGTACACCTGAGGGACCAGATCTCACCTGTAAACAAGGTCTGGTTTGTGAGTGATTTTCCTTCTCTAGCATATTAGGTAGGGGAAGACCTCTCAATGGTGCATCCCCCAAAGTCCTGGTACACCATAGAACAGGGGCTGACTTTTAATGAGTTTATTTTCTTCTAATATTAACCAGAAAAAACCCATTGCCATCGAGTCCATTCCAAGGACTCATAGTGATCCTATAGGACAGAGTAGAACTGCCCCATAGGGTTTCCAAGGAGCAGCTGGTGGATTTGAACTGCTGACCTTTGGTTAGCAGCCAGACTCTTAACCACTGCGCTACCAGGATGCCGGGACTCACCTTAGTAGGATGAAAATGCTTCTGGGTTCTATGTGTAATTAATGAGCAATGATAAATGATACTGGAAATCAAATAAGTAAAATACAAATATACGTTGCTTAACGTCAGTTGGGGCAATGTCTGACTGCCTACACATCCGTGGTCTCATGAGGTTGTAACAGAGTTTCGAAGTCCCGATGGGAGAACGCGACTTTGCTAAGTAGGAAGATGGGCTCTATCCCTCACTAGCTCTCCGTCCTGCATCTACCCCACGCATGGCTTCTCGTGCCACCATGATCACCTCAGCAGGGCCTGAGCAGAAGCCCCCGGAGCCGCCCAGGTGGATACCCTGCTGGGGACACAGTCTCTCTTGGCCTGGGCACGCGGCCTGGGGAGGACGCAGGGCTGGAGGAGTTCAAAGCCCTTCAAACGAGATAAGAAAGGCAGGCAGGGGAGAAGGAAGGGACGGGAGGCCGCCAGCCACACACCTAGTGCGCGCCACCAGCGCTCGGCCAGGCCGGCTTGGCTCTGCGAGACCCAGAGGTGACCAGGCAGGACCGGCGGTGGGCAGCCTGCGTTTCGCCTGGTCCCTCAGCACGGCAGTGGCATGGGTTCCGGGTCCGACCAGTGACCATCCTGCGCGCCTCCCTTCTGTATAAAATATGGTGTTCACAGAATGTACAAATTCCGTAAAGTCCTATTTCATAGAACGGATCGTGGATGTTAAGCGACGCATACCTGTATTATTATTACGAAAAATGTTTTTTACAGTAATAGCCGCGCACAAAATAAAAACCAAAAATAAAAGTAAAAGTCCTTTGCCATCGAGTCGATTCCGACTCATAGCAACCTTATAGGACAGAGTAGAACTGCCCCATAGGGCTTCCAAGGAGAGGCTGGTAGATTTGAACTGCCAGCCTTTTGGTTAGCAGCGGATCTCTTAAGCATCTCTTAAAAGATGCATAGTTATAATTTACAATATGGAAGGTCCACCCACAAATATTTATGAATTGTAATTACCATACCTAATTGTTAATTTTAGATTTTTACTATTCCAGGGAAAACGTGCATATGCAACTTCATGTTGGAATTAGAATAAATTTATTCAGCTAAAATATTAAGTGGCTGGCATATTTAGGACACTTTGCTATGTCCTAATATAATAGGACTGCAAAATTAAAAGTCTTGAAATTATTATTATTATTATTATTTTATTTTCTTAGTTGATCTCTAGGTAAATATTTTGTTTGAATCTCAGTGTCTTTCAGAATTAAGTGAGAGTCTTGAACAAGGTGATTTCTAATGGCATTTTCAGAGAAAAGTTTGTATTATTCTATAATCCTAGGACTTGGTCCAAAGTTTGTGACTTTGAGTTGCTTTCAAATATATTTATTGATTCAAGAAAAATGAGACAATACTTTTCTAATCTTTCTTAGGCAGGTAGGAGACTTAGGCTTAAGTCCCCTTCTGGGTGTGAGGGGGAAGATGAATTATTATATAGGTTTCTATCATTTATCTATCTCTCCACTAAGGTCTAAGTTTTAACCAATTTAAACCCTCACAAGGGTATTCAGAAAACGATAATCTCACCTCTACCTAATAATTTGGCTTTTGCTAAAACTAATTGATAAATAATAAAATGAACTAATCCCTAGATAAGTAATTCCCTTACAATATTTTTTTTTTCTTTTCCCTACGGCCTGTTCAAAGTTTTCTTTCAATCAGAAGTACAAGAAGAGTATAGAAAATATTAGTAGCAGGGCTGTGTTTACTGAATCAAATGTCATACCTAGGGAATGGCCCCCTGAGAATACGGCCAGAATTAGCCCTGTCGTTCAGATAGTTAAGTTTTGAAGGAGCTGAACTCTTAAGGGTTCAGTTGAACAGAATGTGTAAAGAACATAAACTTTCCCCCTTACAACCAGCTCTCCAGACACATTTAGTATGTTGATATTTAGATTCTAAAATTTATATCAAAAAGTGTCATTGAAACAGATGCTAGTAATATAATTGGCTAGGAATTTGCATTGAAGATAACGCTTTTGTGAGCACTCAAGCATTCAAATGTCCAATAAGAGGTATTTGTAGGGAAATTCTGATCTATTTAGTATTCTTGTGTGTGTGTGTTTAAGTTCTAAAGAATAAGAGAAAGGTTTAGTAGCTGCTAGAAGAGACCAAGACAGGAACAGCAGTGAAGATTACTGTGAAATATACAAATTTGCTATGACTCCCTACTTGCAAATAAAATCAGAGTTGAAAATCAATGTCTATTGATCCTTCTATTCATTTCATGCAGTCTCTGTAAAGTACATAGATACCGACGATGTTTTTTGATGATATATTTTATTGGCATATACAACAGACACAAAGTTTCTTTTTCTCTTGGGAGTTTCTCTGTACTTAAAGAGCTAAACATAACAGCATGACGTAAGTGAAGTGATATTTGTGTCTAGATTTTTGCGAAGAGCTCATAAAATATATAAACATCATAAACAGAATGGAGGGCACCCTGACAAAAAAGGAATGATTCTCAATTCATTGTTTTTGAGTCTGACTTGTGAGTTCTGGGTCAAGGTCTGGTTTCTGATTTAGAGACATTATTTTGCTTTAGAATATATATGTATACTTATGAAACTTTTCTTTTTATTGTATTCAAAATCTAAAAAGTACTCAGGATAAATTTTGAGGCAATCTCAGGCCACTGGACATCCTACTGACAGTAAAAGCATATTAATAAATGCTGCTTTAGGTTTATAGAGACCTTACTGAGAACAGTCAAGCAAATTTTCAGATGACTTGTTGCATTAACCTAATAATAGTAAGTGGTTGTGATATATTTAGGGAGGTATACAAAGAAACAAAAAAAAAGAATAACAAGTTTGTTGTTGTCATTGTAAGATGCTGTAGAGTCAGTTCTGACTCATAGGACCCTATGTATAACAGAAAGAAACAATGCCCGGTCCTATGTCATCCTCACAATCATTGCTATGTTTGAATCTATGTTGCAGCCACTGTGTCAATTCATCTCTTTGAGGATCTTCCTCTTTTTCGCTGACCCTACACTTTGCCAGGCATGATATCCTTCTCCAGGGACTGGTTCCTCCTGATAACAGATAAGTACATGAGATGAAGTCTCGCATCCTCGTTTCTAAGGAGCATTCTGGCTGTACTTCTTCCAAGACAGATTTGTTTGTTCTTCTGGCAGTCCATGGTATAGTCAGTATTCTTTGCCAACATCATAATTCAAATGCATCAATTCTTCTTTGCTCTTCCTTATTCATTATCCAGCTTTCGCATGCATATGAGGCGATTGAAAATACCATGTCTTGGGTCAGGCACAACCTTAGTCCTCAAAGTGACAGCTTTGCTTTTTAACACTTTAAAGAGGTCTTTTGCAGCAGATTTACTGAATGCAATCCGTTGTTTGATTTCTTGATCAGCAAGCTGGGTGATGCCAATGCGAAAATGCAGTTCAGATAGAATTTAAGAATATTTTAAGGCTGTCTAATATCTACAATTTGCTTCCATAATTAGATATTAGAATCCCCACTATATAAAAACAGTGACTATTTAAATAATCAAAATGTCAAAAAGAGGTAATATGATTGATGCGCTTTGGCCACTATTATCTGCTTGCTGCATTTATAACCTCAGCGTTGTTTTTGCTTAAGCACTTATGGGTGGAGTTTGCTAATGAGCCTTTCTCACAGCAGGTATGCACCATACGACCCAAATATTTTTGTGTGTCTTACTCATCTTTCTGTCTCTTGCTCTGAGAGTAATGTGGTACCCAGCAGGCATTCAGTAAACCTCATGGAGCTCATTCTTATGGGACAGACAGAAAACGGGCAGACAAAATGGGAGGAGAGTAACTATGCAGCTTGTGATAAATGTTACAAAGGTAATAAACTGGGCGAGGAGAAACCTACTTTGGTCAGGGTGGTCAGAGGAGGTTTCTCGAGTGTCAGGAGTAGGACAAGGCATGTGTACAGAGTCATGGGAAAACAAAGTCATGGCAGGAAGATTTGGTACAAGGTGTTGGAGGAAGAGGGCATGGAATGTTTGAACAGAAGACAGGCTGGGAGAGATGGTCTACAATCATCCTGGAGTGCTGCAATGAACATTGGTTTACAAGTCTCTTTTTGAGTCTCTGCTTTCAAGTCTCTTGAGTATATGCCTAGGAGTGGAATTGCTGGATCATATGGTAGTTCTATTTTTAGTTTTTTGAGGAACCACTACACTGTTTTCTACAATGGCAGCATGGTGTGAGGGATGGGTCCTGTTTCATTTTTCTGCATGTGGAAATTCAATTTTATCAACACCGTTTATTGAAGAGACTCTTTTTTCCACATCGAATGGACTTAACACTCCTGTCAAAAATCAGCTGACCATAGCTGTATGGGTTTATTTCTGGTCTCTTAATTTCCATTCCTTTGGTCTATGTGTCTATTGTTACACCAGTACCAGGCTGTTTTGATTACTGTAGCTGAATAGTATGTTTCAAAATCGATGTTGTTCTTCTCTTTCAACATTGCTTTAGCTATTTGGGTCTTGCCATTCCATATAAAGTTGAGTATTAGTTTTTCTATTTATGTAAAGAAGGCTGTTGGAATTTTGATCAGGATTGTGTTGAACCTATAGATGGTTTTCGGTAGTACTGACATCTTAACAATATTAAGTCTTCCAATCCATGAACGTGAAACATCTTTCCATGTATTTAAGCCTTCTTTAATACCTTTTGGCAGTGTTTTATAGTTTTCATAGTTTAATTCCTTCACATCCCTGGTTAGTCTTATTCCTAGGTATTTTATTGTTTTAGATGCTATTGTAAATGGAATTGTTTTCCTCATTTCCCTTTCGGATTTCTCATTGCCGTTGTATAGAAACCAAACTAATTTTTGTCTGTTGACCTTGTACCCTGCAACTTCGCTAAATTCCTCTGTTAGCTCTAGAAGTTTTCTTGTAGATGCTGGGATTTTATATATACAGGATCATAACATCCATGAATAGATAGTCTGACTTCTTCTTTTCCACTCTGGGTACCTATCATTTCTTATTGCTCTGGCTAGGACTTCTAATACAATATTGAATAGAAGCGGTCAGAGCGAGCACCCTTGTCTTGTTATTGATTTCACGGGGAAAGCTCTCAGTCTTTCTCCATTAAGTATGATGTTGGCTGTTGGCTTTTCATATATGCCCTGAAGCGTACTGAGTAATTTCCTTTGTATTCTAATCTTCTTTAGGGTTTTCATCAAGAAAGGGTGTTGAATTTTATCAAATGCTTTTCTCTGCATCCATAGAGATGATCATGTGGTTCTTTTCCTTTGTTCTATTGATGTGGTGTGTTACATTGATTGATATTCTAATGTGGATCAATCCCTGTGTTCCTGGAATAAAACCCACTTGGTCATGGTGTATGACTCTTAATGTCATTAGATTCTGTTCACCAGTATTTTGTTGATGATTTTTTCATCTATATTTGTAAGAGATATTGACCTGTAGTTTTCTTTTCTTGTGGTGTCTTTGACTGGTTTTGGTATCAGGGTCATATTTCCTTCATAGAATGAATTATGGAGTATTCTTTCCTTCTCTATCTTTTAGAAGAGTTTTAACAATATTGGTGTCAATTCTTCTCTAAATGTTTGGTAGAATTCCCCAGTGAAGCCATCTGTCCAGGTAGGGGCAGATTAACCAGTAAGCAAGGTATACACGGGCTTATAGTAAGCAAGGTATGCAGGGCTTACTTGTGTTTACTTAGTAATCTGTACACAATTACACATGGGTTTCACCACATCCTAGTAAGTAAGCCTGTGTGTACTTCGCTTATTGGGTAATCTGTCCCTGGGTCCAGGACTATTTTGTTGTTGTTGTTGGGAGGTTTTTAATCACCTATTCAATCTCTTCACTTGTTATCGGTCTTTTGAGTCTTTCTATTTTCTCTTGAGTCAGTTTGAGTGGGTCGTGTGCTTCTAAGAATTTGCCTATTTCGTCTAGGTTAGCCCATTTGTTTCTGTACAGTTTCTCATAATATTCTTTCATAATTCTCTTTATTTCTGTCAGGTCTGTTGTAATGCCACCTCTTTTGTTTCTTATTTTGGTGATTTGCATCTTTTCTCTTTTTTTCTTTGTCTGTCTAGCTAAAAATTTGTCAATTTTATTGATCTTTTCGAAGAGCCAACTTCTGGTTTTATTGATTTTCTCTATTTTTTATTTTATTTTATTTATTTCTACTATATTCTTTGTTATTTCCTTCTTCTGGTAGATTTAGGCTTAGTTTGCCCTTCTCTTTCTAGTTCCTGGAGTTATCAAGTTAGACTTTTTATTTGAGATCTGTCTTCATTTTTCATGTAGACATTTATTGCTATAAATTCCCTCTGACTACTGCCTTTGCTGTATCCGTAAGTTTTGGTATGCTGTGCTTTCATTTTCATTTGACTCTAAGAAATTTGTAATTTCTCTTTTGATTTCTTCCTTTACCCATTGGTAGTTTAATAATTGTGTGTAGTTAAATTTCCATATGTTTGTGTATTTTCCAAGTTTTTTTCTGTTATTGATTTCTAGCTTCACTCCGTTGAGGTCAGAGAAAAAGCTTTGTATAATTTCAGTCTTTTGAAATTTGCCAAGGCTTGCTTTGTGACCTATAATGTTGTCTGTCCTGGAGAATGATCCATGTGCACTGGAGTAGAATGTATGTTGTGCTGTTGTTGGGTGGTTCTATATATGTCTGTTAAATCTACTTGGTTTATAGTGTCATTTAGGTCCTCTATTTCTTTGTTAATCCTCTTTCTAGATGTTCTGTTCTGTAATGAAAGTGGTGTATTGAAGTCTGTAACTATTATTGTAGTGCTGTCTATTTGTCTCTTCAATTCTATCAATATTTGCTTTACACATTTAGGTGCTCCGATATTGTGTGTATATACATTTATAATTGTAAAATCTTGATTAATTCACCCTTTTATCATTATATAATGTCCATCTTTATCTCTTCTAAGAGACCTTGTCTTAAAGTCTACTTTGTCTGATACTAAGATTGCCACCCCAGCTCTCTTTTTGTTATTATTTGCATGGAATTTTTTTCCATCCTTTCACTTTCAACATATTTGTGTCCCTGGGTCTAAGGTATGTCTCTTGTAAACAGCATAGAGTTAGATCCTGGTTTTTATTTCTTTGTTTTGTTTTTCATTCATTTTGCCACTCTTTTACTTTAGATTAGAGCAGTTAGTCCATTTACATTTACTGTGATTACCAATAAGAACTGCCTGATTTCTGCCATTTTTTCATATGTCTTAAGCTTTCTTTCTCTTTGTCCTTTATTACTGCTTGCTTTTGTGTTTTGTTGGTTTATAGTAATGAGCCATTTTGCTTCTCTTGTCCTTCCTCTTGTGCATGTTTTTTAGATATTTTTCTTAGTGGTTACCATAAACATTACATTTAACGGCTTGTCTTTATAATATTCTAGGGTAAGTTGGTGCCAGCTTAACTTCAGTAACACACAAGGAGTTCTGTATTTATACCATTCCTCTCCCCACCTTTTATTGTTGTTATCATTAATTATGTCTTTGTATTTCATGTGCCTGTAACCTAATTTTACCCTTGTTTTTATGTATTTGTTATTAAGAAACATGAAGGACAACACAATTAGAATTATCAACCATGAATACCTTATTATTAGCCCTTATACTCGTTCATGCATTTCCCTTTATTAGGGATCTTTCTTTTATACGTATAGCTTTGAATTACTTTCTAGTATCTTTTCCCTTCCATCTACAGAACTCCTATTAGTATTTTTGTAGGGCTGGTCTGGTGGATATGAACTCTCTCAGCTTCTGTTTATCTGGGAATGTTTTAATTTCACCCTCATTCTTGAAGGATAGTTTTGCTGGGTGTAATATTCTTGGTTGACAGTTTTGTTTTGCTTTTTTTCAAGCTCTTTAAATATATCATTCCATTGCCTGCTGGCCTTCAAAGTTTCTGAGGAGAAATTGGCACTTAGTCTTATTGGGGATCTTTTCCATATGACTGTTTGCTTCTCTCTCACTGATTTCAGGAGTCTCTCTTTACATTTTCTTTTTGAGAGCCTAACTATGGTGTTGCTGTGTGTTGGAACTGACTTGATGGCCCATAAGAACAACAACAACTGTGTTGTTCCTTGGTGTAGAACTCTTTGAGTTGATTCTGCTTGGAGTTTTTTGAGCTTCTTGGATTTGTAGATTCATATCCTTCATTAGATTGGGGAAATTTTCTGTCATTCTTTCTTCAAATATTCTTTCTTTCCCTTTCTCTCTCTCATCTCCTTCTGGAACTCCCATGCTCTGTATGTTAGGTCTCTGGTTGTCCCACAATTCCATTAAACTGTGCCCAGCCTTCTTGAGTCACCATTCTTGCTGCTCTTCAGCCTCTGTAATTTTAACTCTTACCATCTAATTTGTTGTTTCTTTCTTCTGCCTGATTAAATTAGTTGGTAAGTCCTTCCATTTCAGTTATTGTCCTTTTCAGTTGCAATATTTCTTTTTTCAGATCCTCACTTTGTTCTTGCATATTTTCCTTTTTTCTTTTAGATCTTTGTACATGTTTTTGCTTGGGTCTTTAATTATGTTTAATATTGTTGTATTATCTTCTTCCATTTTTTTCACTATTTGGTCATCCCTAGATGCACTTTCATTCCCTTTATTATGTTCATTTGGATGAGTCATTTTTCTCTGTTCTTAGTGTGTCTTGTGATTTTTTTTGTTGGGGCATTGGAATTTTTAGGGTGTTAAGTTTCTCAGTTCTCCCCAGTATTCAGTGGTTTTGCCAGCATTACTTTCTGCAAAAATCTCTTAGGTGGGCAGAGCTTTCAGCCTTTGCTTATTGTTTCCTCTGTCTCTCTGTGATAGCTCCTTTTCCCTTCCTAGTTTAATTAGGATTCGAAAGTTCCAGATCTCAGTTTTCAACTTTCAATCTCTCCCAAACACACCAGAAAACATGCTGTAATCAACCAGAAAACATGCTGTGATCAATCCGTCCACTAGGTGGCACCGCCACTCAGCGAGATATTATTTACTAATCAATCTGTCCACTAGAGGGTACAGTCCTCTCTCTATCTGATTATCACTCCCTTCCCTTCTCTGTTTCTCTGATCACGTTTTCAGCCAGAGAACCCACACCCAGCAAGCCCCCTTCAGGGTTGGGTGTTACCCTCCTGTTTTGCCTGAGGCTTCCCTTCTTGCTCTGTAGGGGTTGCTTCTATCTGAGCTGGATTTCAGGGGAAGGACAGCTAACTTTTCTCTGTTTCAGGAGGAGGAAGGGCTGTCACTCCACCAGAAGAACCTCCAAAAGAACTGTCTTGTTGATTTCAGAGCCCCGGTGGCCCTGCAGTGATTGGAGGGAACAGTCTCCTCTTAGGCGACCCTCCTCTTGGCTCCACTGTAGGAGACCTTCTGTAGGCATTTGTGTGAGTCCAATAG
>NW_004444323.1:359989-361526 GCF_000243295.1 Trichechus manatus latirostris
TAGCAGTTCACTGCAGGCTTGTAGATGACAGTGTCCAGGTGACAAAGGGGTTATCACGCTCTGAATAGACCTCCAGGGGGTCTGTCTTGTTGCTATCAGAGCTCCCCCCCAAAGTATACTGACTGTGGATGTGGCCTGCATTCAAGATGCCTGCTTCCTAGAACACAGCAGCCTCAGTCAGCTGTCCTCCGTGCTGACACGAAGGGGGAGCAAGCAGACCAAAAGTGACTCCCCAGGAGGTCTGTCCTGTTGATTTCAAAGGGAAGGCAGGTAGAGTGTTAACTATGAGAGTGGACTGCACTGCAGGGGGCCTTCTGTAGCAATTTACAGTAGGTTTACAGCTGACAGTGTCCAGGTTGGTGAGGGGCTGGCACACTTCAAATGGACTCCTGGGACGTCTGCTTTGTTGATTTTAGAGCAAAAGATTGGGGTCCCGTCTCTTTGTACAGGCAGGAGGTGTGGTGGTTAGGGAAACAGGCTTTTTTTCTGGGGCCGCTTCCCCCGTTCACAGCAGCTGGACGTCCACCAGGGTGGAGGAGTGGCAAGAACGGTAGGAGAAGTGGTTTTCCTACTGTATGCGACTCATCGGGTCCTTGATTCTTGCCTGTCTGCAGCTCCATGCTGCTTTTCTCTGCTCTCAGATTCAGAGTCACTCAAAGCCTGGTGTCATTTCCTTGTTGTATTTCATGTTGTATTTGTGGGGGAGCACCAGAACAATGGTCTATTTATGTCTACATCTTCACAGAATTCCTCTTGCTTACATTTTAAACACTGCTCTATCTAGTCTGTGGATAATAGATTAGATGTTGGGAAGTGGAAAAGATGGAAAGAGGGTGAATACATGGCTATTGTCTCACTCTTTGTTCTTCAGAATTGTTCTCACTATTGAACATTTAATTATGTATATGCATGCAACCAACCTCCCCTGCTTACCACTTAAATTTTTCTGTTGTCTCTATTTCTGTGTGCGTCATATTTGTACACCTCTTGTAATTACCACTTTTATTACTCACTTATTTTAACCCCCCCCCCCTTTTTTTTTAACTTGGTGGTGCTACTTTTTTTGAAGAGAAACCCCAGATGCCATTTGCTTATCCTTGTCATAGTTGAGAAACTTGCTTTGGAGCAGGATGTATGAGTTATAGGTTGTAGGTAAAATAATTTTTGCACTGTGCATGGTTAGGGTCACTTTGGTCTGCCTTGCTCACTGAGATGATGTGCAGTGCAGAGCAGAGGCAACAGACTGCATCCCCACATCAAACACCTCACTCCCTTCTCTTTCAATTCTTCAGAACATGAGCATTCTCATCACCTGTATTCCTTTACACACTGCCAAGAGATGTAGCTGACAAAACAACACCACAAAGATGAACTAATAGAGGGAGATAGATGACTGCTTTCTTCACTGTATACTGTCCCTCAGTTCTGTCTACAGAGACCAAAAATTGGCATGGTGAGGGAATGATTAATAGAAGAATCACAACGACTCTCTTCTGATCTGCATGTCCCAGGTTCATGTTCAATTACAGTCTGGAAA
>NW_004444323.1:361860-363803 GCF_000243295.1 Trichechus manatus latirostris
ATTTGTGTAATAATGAGACATGGGGGAACAAAGTAATGTATACACAACAGCAACAAAGACCTTTGTAATGTTTTAGTTCTCTGTTTCATTTGTGAAAACTTTAGAAGGAGAACCATCTTCAAATGAAAACACAATTTCTGGAAAAAAAAAATGACAGTGAATGGCACAGATTCTGTTTATTTCTTTTGAAGCTGTCACAAAGAAGAAAATCATTTTGGGATATAAACCTGTAGTACTTGTCATAGAAGTGAAAGGACTTGATGTTGACGTTTTATTAACTCTGACAATATGGTAAACTTCAATTGTAAACTGTAATAAGTAGCTTATAAAGTAATTTAGTTATGCCAGTGGCTGCGGCCCTGGTGTAAATTAATACCATATGAGTAAATAAACCTGAGGTAAATTTGCCAGCAATGAAACATTTTTGTTAAATTATTTAAGGTTTTGGAATGTGTGTGTTCGTGGGTGTATGTGTTTTAATACTGGAAGTATAATCTCTCCCCTTTAATAAATATAATGTGTAATGAATACACACACACACACATCTGGCATAGGTATAACAACCAAATGTATCTGTTTTTTTCTTGGCTCTTGATTAAGTGGCCCAAAAACATTAATATTGGAAATTTACAATAAGTGCTCCTAATTTCTGGAGTTTCTACATCTCATAAAGCAAATAAACACAAATTCTTTTTGAAAAAAAGAAATTTCAATTCAAGCCTCAAAGATTTTGCACAGACAAACTTACTTGGTTATGCTTATAATGAAAATAATCATAAAACTTACGCAGAAAGAAAAAAAAAGCATGGTGTAAGAGATCAGGATGTAGGAGAGGGGCAGAAAGCAGAATGAGACTAGGGAAAAAAACCTCAGAATTTGGAATTCTCAGACACAAATTGTAAAACAAATAGTTTAATAGACCAAATGAATAAAAAAGGATATCAAATATAAGAATATACAACAATATACTATAAAAGTGACAAAGAAGAAATTACACTACTTGAATGAATAATTCAATGAATGGGTTAAATAACTGATGTGAAACAGCTGAAGAGAGATTGAATAACATGAACTAAAAATCTGAAGAAACTATTTTGAATGAAGTGTGGAGAGACAAAAGGGTGGAATATATGAAACAGAGGTTAGGAAATTATGAGGATAACAAGGTGTAAGAAGAAAAAGTAATAGCAAAGGGTCCAGGGAATTGCAACATTAAAAAAGATATGTGATGAAAGACATAAGTCCTCAGATTCAGAATGAATTGAAAGTGAATAAATAAAATGAAACTCACTAGAGCCATTAGTCACAGTGAAAAATAGCAAAGATCTTAAGAACATCTAGACAGAAAATACACAATCCTTGCAAAAAAAAAATGAATAAATAAAAAAAAAAGACTGAGAACTAACTTCACATTATTAAAAGTTGGAGCAGAATTTTGTCAGAATGCTATATGACTTCATGGCACCCACCAACAGCAACTACAACAGAAACATCATCTTCATTGTAACTTCTTTAAAAATGCCAACTTAGAATTGTATACTGATCTTTCAAGAACAAAGTCAAGATAAAGACAATTTTAGAAAAACAAAAACTCAGAAAATAACAGAACTTCACCATTAAAATGTATAAAGAATGTACTTAGGGAAAATTAATTTGAAAAGGAAGATCTAAGTGAAAAGGAGAAATAGTCAACAAAGAAAATGGTAAACGTGTAAAATTAAAAGGAAATATCAGTTTTATTAAAAAAATATGTAATTTTCGGTGTTAAAAATAATTAAAATAATGGACACAAAGAGGTGAGTGATCAAAGTCAAATTATTCAAAGGAGAAGATATTATATTATTTTAGATTTACTGGAGTGATTGTGTACATTAATATTTCTAAAACACCATGTCTTGGTTATCTAGTGCTGCTGTAACAGAAATACCACAAGTGGATGACTT
>NW_004444323.1:366135-367280 GCF_000243295.1 Trichechus manatus latirostris
CTCAGTCTTAAAAGAAAAAAGCAAATGTCTCTACAGCAAACTGAATCAAGAAATGTGTAAAAGCCTCATGACTCAGTTTATAGAGATATGCCAAGTTTGTTTAGTACGAGGAAATCTACTAATGAATTCAGACTGTAGTGGTGACACCACGTGATCACATCAATAAACAAACAAAAAAAATTATTTGATAAAACTCAAAAACCATTATGATAATAGCTCTTATTCAACTAAAAATAGAAGATGACTTTCTTAACCTGAGAAAGTGTATCTCTGTATATTAAATGTAAGGAGCCCTGGTGGTACAGTGGTTAAAGCCAGGGGCTGCTAACCAAAAGGTTGGTGGTTCAACCCACCAGTTGCTCCTTGGGAGAAAGATGTAGCAGTCTACTTCCATAAAGATTACAACCTTGGAAACCCTAGGGGCAGTTCTACTCTGTCCTATAGACGTCCTATGATTCGGAATCGACTCGACAGTGGTGGGTTTGGTTTTTGGTAACTAAATGTATAGTGAATATCTTAATTAATATCTAAATATAACATTTATTTATTTTATAACTATGATGTATGCCTATGATGACTTAAAAATGCTGTAATTTTGAGTCATAGCTACCTTATTAACAATAAAATTTACTAAATATATAAACCGTGGGAAGGAAACATAACTGACATTATTTACCAGTGATATGATAGTCTATACAGAAAATCCCTGAAAATCTACATATGAAATAATAGAATTAATAAGAGCATTTAGAGAGGTAGCTAGATTTCAATCACAGCACTAAACAGCTAGAAAATGATTTTTTAGAAAGTGAATATTTACAGTGAAAACAAAATATAACTAGGGACAGAATTATTTAAAGAACTATAAGACCATTATGTTGAAAGTTATATTACTGAAAGACAATGAAAAAAGATAGATAAAACATATTCATGGGTAAGAAAATTTAGCATAGTCCATTTCCCCAAAATAGTCTATACATACCATTTAATTCTAATAAAACTTCCAACAGATTGTGTGTGTGTGTGTGTGTGTGTTTGTGTGTGTGGGTGTAAGAACAGAGGGCCAAGAAGAGCCAAGATGCAGAAGACAGAAAAACGAGAGTGGAAGACTTGACTGAAATATTAAGGCTGATTATAAACATACA
>NW_004444323.1:368550-377244 GCF_000243295.1 Trichechus manatus latirostris
AACTGCTGACCTTTTGGTTAGCAGCCGAGTCCTTGTTTGCTAACTACAATATCTGGATCGCTTGTGAAAATGTTTCTTTCTTTTTTTTTCCATATCTCTTTATTTGTAACTATCTCGTATTGTCTTTTAGCATGCCTTTTAATTTTTTATTGAGGGTTGGTCATTGTGTATTTTAAATGCTCCAGATAAAGTTATTTTTTTCCAGACAATGGCTCATCCTTTCCTCTGCTAGAAAGATACCACCTTACTCCTATCACAGAACGAGCTGGGTCTAGAGTGGTTTTCACTGTTGGTAAAGCCACGTCGACATTTGTTTTGTCCCTTTTCTTAGGGTGTGACCCATTGGGGATTTCAATGAGGAGCCCAATGTGTTCATCAGGGGGCTTCCCGCACTAGCTTCTAAACTTTAATATTTGCTGTTTCATCAGCGTTAGAGTACCAGAAAACAGCTCTTGGCTTTTCAGGGGTTTGAGACTTATGCTTTTAATCCCCTACTCTGTGCAACTTTGAAATTTAGCGACTATCTAGACGGGACAACAGGTTATGTACTTGAATGCCCTCAAATTTTCTACTTGGTAATTTTGTCTTACAAGACTGCCAATGTTGTTAAATGCCGTCGAGTGGGTTAACACTCATGGCAACCCTATCTACAACAGAATGAGACACTGCCCGGTCCTGTGCCATCCTCACAACGGGTGTTATGCTTGAGCCCACTGGTGCCAACACCTCTACTAAATTTGTGATCTCTCAGTGTCCAGGAAATCCCTGAATTTTCATCCTCTTACTTATGCCCAGAATTAGCTAGGAATAAAACTATTTGAGATTTTTAGCACATATAACTGTGGTTTTCACATTGCTTCAAACTTAGTCTTTCTGGGTTTGCTGACTTATCAGCTTTCTAATGCTTTCAAACAGATACTTTAAAAATGGCTTTTTAAATTTTTTCTTAGAAAATTGTAGTACTCTGAAGTGCAGTGACTTCATTGTTTTTATTTTAGTGTCCTATTTCCATTAATCACATTCGTTTCTAGAATGTGATAAGTTCCAAATGTACTGGCTAAATACTTTTCAACTTTCAAAAGTAAATTTATAGTGACATTTCAGAGTTTTATTTTTAGACATTATTTCACAGGTTTCTTGAACATTTTTGAGAAATAATTAATTTTATAAACTGTAGGCTGTTTACTGCATGCTTTATATTTATTCAGAGCCCTTGTAGGACAGTGATTAAGAGCTTGCTTGCTAACCAAAAGGTTGTCAGTTCCAATCCACCAGCTGCTCCTTGGAAACCTTTTGAGGTAGCTCTACTCTGTCCTACAGGGTCACTGTTTATTCTCCTAAAAAATATTTTTTTTAAAATTTTTTTATTGTACTTTAGATGAAGGTTTACAGGACAAATAGTTTCTCATTAAGCAGACAGTACACATATTGTTTTATGACAATGGTTAACAAACCCATGACATGTCAACACTGTCCCTTCTCAACCTTGGGTTTCCTATCACCAGCTTTCCTGTCCCCTCCTGCCTACTAGTCCTTATCCCTGGACTGCTGTGCCTCATTAATCCCGTTTTGTTTTATGGGGCTGTCCAATCCCTGGCTGAATGGTGAATCGCGAGAGTGAATTCATCTCTGAGCTAAAAGGGGGTCTGGGGGCCGTATTCATGGGGTTTCTCCAGTCTGTCAGGCCGGTAAATCTGGTCTTTTTTTTGTGTTAGAATTTTGTTCTACATCCTTCTTCCGCTCTGTCCAGGACCCTGTGTTGTAACCCCGGTCAGAGCAGTCAGTGGTGGTAGCCGGCACCATCTAGCTGTGCTGGACTTAGTCTGGTGGAGGCCGTGGTAGCTGTGGTCCATTAGTCCTTTAGACTAATCTTTTCCTGTATCCTGTTCTCTTCATTCTCCCTTGCTCCTGAAGGGCTGAGACCAGTGGAGTATCTTAGATGGCTGCTCACAAGCTTTTAAGACGCCAGACACTACTCACCAAGGTAGAATATAGAACATTGTCTTTATAAACTGTGTTATGCCAATTGAGCTAGATGTACCCAAGACCATGCACCCCACAGCCCTCTGCCCAGCAATTCAGTCCCTTAGGGAGTTTGGAAGTGTCTATGGAGCGTTCATGACCTTTCCTTGTACAAGTTTTGCTGGCTTCCCCAGTCTTGTGTACTGTCTTACCCTTCACCAAAGTTACCACTTATCTATTGTCTATTTAGTTCCCCCTCAGCCCCTCCCAAACCTCATAACCAACAAAGATTATTTCTTTTTGTGTTTAAACTTTTACGTGAGTTTTTGCAGTAGAGGTCTCATACAATATTTGTCCTATTGTGATTGACTTATTTCACTCAGCATAATGTCCTCCAGTTTCATCCATGTTATGAGATGCTTCACAGATTCATCATGGTTCTTTATCATTGCATAGTACTCCATTGTGTGTATGTACCATAGTTTTTTTATCCATTCATCTGTTGATGGGCATCTAGGTTGTTTCCATCTTTTTGCTATCGTGAATAGTGCTACAGTGAATATGGGTGTGCATATGTCTATTCATGTGATGGCTCTTACGTCTCTAAGATATATTCCTAGGAGTGGGATTGCATTTTGTAGTGCTTTTTTTTTTTTTTTTGGTGGTGCTGATGTATTCTTTGTTCCTCTTACTCTCCTGTGCTGAGTTTGTTTTGTATGTAGATTTGTTTTTCATTTCTTTTCTTTTTGTAGGTTTTGTTTTTACTGACACTTTACATTTTTCTTCTTTATTTTGATAAATAGGTTTCTTAACTTTGTTTGTGATTACCTTGAAATTTACCCTTATCTTCCTAGATTTGAACCAGTCTATTATTACTTGATATCGTCTTGCCTTCCTCTCCATTAGAAGGTTCTATACCTACACTGTTTATTCTCTCTTTTATTGTTCTGATGCTGTTGTCAATTACAGATTAACCACTCTGGTTCCCTGTTCTAATCCTTTTGATTTTGCATGGTGCTTAAGAGTTCATTTCCTAGGTTGGTATCAGGCTAGTAAAATCCTGTGTCCTATATTCAGCCTGTGGTCTGATGTTGTTTGTTCTCAGATTGAAGGACTCCCTTTAATAAGTCTTGTAAGCTTGCTTTGGTTTTTACATAGTCCCTTAATTTCTGTTTATCTGGAAATGACCTAATCTCACCATCATATTTGAAGGAGAGTTTTGCAAGATATATTATTCTTGGCTGGCAGTATTTTTCTTTCAAAGTTTTATATATGTCATCCCAATGCCTTCTTGCCTGCATGGTTTCTGCCGAATAATCTGAGCTTAGTCTTATTGTTTCTCCTCTGTGTGTGACTTTTTGTTTTTCTCGAGCTGCTCTCAGGATTCTTTGTCTTTGATTTTAGTGTGTGTGATTATGATATGCCTTGGTGATTTTCTTTTGGAGTCTCTGCTATTTGGGGTTCATTGAGCTTCTTGGATGGTCAGCTTTTCATCTTTCATGATATTGGGGAAGTTATCTGTCAGCAATTCTTCAATTATCCTCTCTGTGTTTTCTGTTTTCTCCCCCTGTTCTGGAACTCCGATCACTCACACATTTTTGCTTTTGATCGTATCCCACATAATTCTCAGGGTTTCTTCATTTTTCTTGGTTCTTTTTTTCTGAATTTTCCTCAGAGTTGTATCCAAGTGTGTGTCTTCAATTTCGCCGATTCTATCTTCCATTGTTTCAAACCTGCTCCTCAGCCCTTCTATGACACTGTCCATTTCTGAAATCTTGTTTATCTTTTGGATTTCTAATTGTTGTTTTTGTATGATTTCTAGTTGTGAATTTATTTTAGCATTTTGTTCCTGTATTATTTTCTTGAATTCTTCCATTTTTTGGTCTGTATTTTCCATGAATTTGTCTGTCTTTTCCATTAATTTGTCTAATTTTTTCCTCATTTTTGTCTGCTTTTTGCTTCAACTCTTGGATAATTCTGAATATCAGAGATTGGAATTCCCTATCAGTTAGGTCTAGTGCCTTTTCTTCTACTGGAAGATCATCTGGTGTTTCATTGTAGACACCTACTGGAACCATCCTGTCCTGTTTTTGTAAATGTTTCGATATTGTCTGCTGTCTTCAGGGCATTCAGTGGTTATTTTCCTCATTTATTGATTGTAGATTTGTTTGTTTTGTCCTGCTTTTTTGTTTTATTTGGTTATGTCTGAGCAGGCAGGCTGTGTGTTCTTTGTTTGCTCATCTGTGGGCATGATATTTTTCACCTCCTTCTCTAATGCGCAAGGTCAGTCACTCAGGTATGGTACAGCAGGGCAGGTCCAGCTGAAGGGGAGTGTCTGGGATGGGTTGTTTGTGGCACGTACCAGGGCTGACAGTGCGGACCGGGAATCAGTGCAGGGCAGTTTCCAGTAGGCTGTGCCTGTGCTGCTTGGGAGTGTTATGTTCAGCGCACAGTGCAGGTAGATAGGAAGTAGGGGGTAGATTGTGACGTGTGGAGCTAATATGGGTATGGTAAAGAAGAGAGAGAAGAGAGAGGAACGGAGCCAAAAACATACACAAACAAAAAAGAGTTCTAAGGGAGCCTGCTATTGGAGTGGAGAGATGAGAGACTGAGAAATGGGGAATAACAAAAATTTTAAAAAAAGGGTAAAGGAAAAAAATGAATAAATTGAGAAACTGGAAATGAATTAATACAAAAAGGGAATAAGAGAGATAAGAAAACAAAACAAAGAAACAAAAAAAACCTAAAAACCAAAAAAAAAAGACAGGAAAAAAGAAATGCTCCCAGGGATGTCTCTGTGTGTCTGTGCAGAGTAAGGTAGTAACTTCTAAGCCGTGCGGTACTACCCAGCTAGAAGGGTCTCCCAAGCCAAGAAAAGAAAGAAACAAATCAGAACAGAACCAATCAGAGCAAACAAATAAACAAAAAAAACCTGGCAGCAGGAGCCGGGAAGCAGTTTCACAGTCGAGCGGTGTTTCGTAGCCTTTCAGGAAGAAGCAAAGATGGCACACGGAGCCAGGTATTTGAGAGAAAGGGGGGGCAGGTGGTGAGAGGTAAGAAAGAAATCTAATGAAGCAGAAAAAGACAACACCAGCAGCCAACAAAAGGCACTCAGGGAGACGGCCAGTGCAGGCTTGTGGAATCCAAGTGACACCAGGGTGAAGCTGGTGCTTCCCGGCCAAGAGACTATGGCTGCAGGGAGCAGAGGAGACTAAGTGGGGGTGAAGAAGGTTGGAGGTTGGAAAGCTTATATCACTGGTTACCAGTTGTTCTGTCTCCTGCTGGAAGCTCTGTGAAGCTGCTTGCTTGTACCCCCTGTTTGCTGATCTTTGATAGGAGTCCACGAAGGTGGATCCATGCTGAGTTAGCTGATAGGGGACCTCTGCATGTATCTCTCCTCGCTCTCTGTTCTTGGTCAGTTTCTTATTCCATTCGGTGCTTGGCTGAGTTCTTTATCTCTTCATTTGATGCTTAGGGTTTCAGGATTGACGTGTGGCTCTGTTTGACCTAGTTTTTCTGATCTTTGCTGTGGAGAGATGGTGTGGTGCTTCTGACTATAGCACCGTGTTACCTAAAACTTTTTTTTAAAATGGAGGGATGTGGTCAGGAAAATTTGAATAGCTTTTCAGTGAATAAATTTAAATGAACTGCTTGTGTTTGAAAAAAAATCTATGTAAAATTGAAAACTCAGAGAAGTGACTGCTTTTTCAAATTCTAAAATGGAGGGAGACTGTGTTCGGTACCAGCAGAATTGTTAGAACCTCACTCAGAAGGTAAATAACAGATCATCTGTGAAAAATAGGACACCTAGTGTTGAAGTATTGCAAGTCATGGGAGCACCTGGGTGTAGATACATTAAACTGGCAGTGTCAGTCTCCTGAGTTTTGTCTCTTCTACTTTCATTAGAGAAATTATCAAGAGAAACCCAGCTGGAAAATCTAATCGAAATTGCACATCATTTTTAGAACTATGTCATAATTCATAGGACGATAGTATATTAAATGTGGGAAAGAGGATAGATACCAAAGAGACCAGAACTCTCCGTTTATTATTGATGTAAGTGTTCAATAGGTCCAACAAGAGAGCATGTGATGTAGCTAGAAATAGACTCAGGTCACAGGACTTTCTCAGTATTTTTTTGAAAGCCGTAGTAATTTATACAGTCTGTCTATTTATGTTGAGATTGTAGGAAAAGGTCTGAATTTTTCACATTTTAATTCTCATGGCAAAAAGAAAGGCTTTTGCAACAATTAAAAAGGTGGCATTTTGCTTAATCCCAAAGGGACAATGTTGTTTGTTGTTGTTAGGTTCCACTGAGTCAGTTCCAACTCACAGAGACCCCGTGTACAACAGAATAAAATAAAGCCCAGTCCTGTGCCATCCTCTTAATCATTGTTATGGTTGAGCTCATTGTTGCAATTCATCTCCTTGGAGTTCTTCCTCTCTTTTGCTGAGCCTCTACTTTACCAAACATGATGTCCTTCTCCAGTGACTGGTCCCTCCTGATAACATGTCCAAACTATGTGAGACAAAATCTCACCATCCTTGCCTCTTAGGAGCATTCTGGCTGTACTTCTTCCAAGACAGATTTGTTACTTCTTCTGGCAGTCCCTGGTATATTCAATATTCGTCGCCAACACCATAATTCAAAGGCGTCAATTCTTCTTCTGTCTTCCTTATTCATTGTCCAGCTTTCACATGTATATAAGGTGATTGAAAACACCATGGCTTGGGTCAGATGCACCTTAGTCCTTAAAGTGACATCTTTGTTTTTTTAACACTTTAAAGGGGTCTTTTGCAACAGATCTGCCCGGTGTGATACATCGTTTGATTTCTTGACTGCTGCTTCCATGGGTGTTGATTGTGGATCCAAGTGAAATGAAATCTTTGACAACTTCAGTCTTTCCTCCGTTTATCATGATGTTGCTTATTGGTGCAGTTGTGAGGATTTTTGTTTTCTTTATGTTGAGGTGTAATGCATACTGAAGACTGTAGTTCTCTTCACTTTCGGCAAGTAAGGTTGTGTCATCTGCATAATAACCCATTGATGTTGAGTCAGTTCTGACTCATAGTGACCATATAGGACAGAGTAGAACTGCCCCATGGGGTTTCCAAGGAGCGACTGGTGGATTCAAACTGCCAAACTTTTAGTTAGCAACCTGAGCTCTTAACCACTGCACTCGTTGTTAGTTAGTCTTCCTCCAAACCTAATACCCCATCTCTCTTCATATAGTCCAGCTTCTTGGATTATTTGCTCAGCATACAGATTGAATAAACATGGTGAAAGGATACAACCCTGACACACACCTTTGTTGACTCTAAACCACGCAGTATTCCCTTGTTCTGTTTGAATCACTGCCTTTTGATCTATGTACAGGTTCCACATCAGCACAATTAAGTATTCCAGAGTTCCCATTCTTGGCAGTGTTATCCATAATTTGTTATGATCCACACAGTTGAATGCCATTGCATAGTCAATGAAACACAGGTAAACATCTTTCTGGTATTCCCTGCTTTTAGCTAGAATCCATCTGACAGCAACAGTGATAACCCTTGTTCCGTGTTCTCTTCTGAATCCAGCTTGAATTTCTGCCAGTTCCCTATTGAAGTACAACTGCAACTGCCTTTGAATGATCTTCCGCCAAATTTTACTTGCGTGTGATATTAATGATGTTGTTGAATAATTTCTGCATTTTGTTGGATCACCTTTCTTTGGAATAGGCATAAATATGGATCTCTTCCTGTCGGTTGGCCAGGTAGCTGTCTTCCAAATTTCTTGGCATAGACAAGTGAGCACCTCCAGCACTGCATCTGTTTGTTGAAACATCTCAGTTGGTATTCCATCAATTCCTGGAGCCTTGTTTTTCATCAATGTGTTCAATGCAGCTTGAACTTCTTCCTTCAGTTCCATTGGTTCTTGATCATATGATACCTCCTGAAATGATTGAACATCCACCAATTCTTTTTGGTTCAGTGACTCTATGTGTTCCTTCCATCTTCTTTTGATGCTTCCTGCATCTTTTAATATTTTTCCTATAGAATCCTTCAGTATTGCAGCTCGAGGCTTGAAGTATCTCTCTCTCTCTCTCTCTATATATATATATCCATATATATATGGAAACCCTGGTGACATAGTAGTTAAGTGCTACAGCTGCTACCCAAAAAGTCAGCAGTTCAATCCCACCAGGTGCCCCTTGGAATCTCTGGGGCAGTTCTGCTCTCTCCTGTAGGGTTGCTATGAGCTGGAATTGACTCAACAGCAGTGGGTTTTATATATATATACATATATATATATATATATATATGTATATATATATAAAACCCACTGCTGTTGAGTCAATTCCAGCTCATAGCAACCCTACAGGAGAGAGCAGAACTGCCCCAGAGATTCCAAGGGGCACCTGGTGGGATTGAACTGCTGACTTTTTGGGTAGCAGCTGTAGCACTTAACTACTATGTCACCAGGGTTTCCATATATATATGGATATATATATATAGAGAGAGAGAGAGAGAGATACTTCAAGCCTCGAGCTGCAATACTGAAGGATTCTATAGGAAAAATATTAAAAGATGCAGGAAGCATCAAAAGAAGATGGAAGGAACACATAGAGTCACTGAACCAAAAAGAATTGGTGGATGTTCAATCATTTCAGGAGGTATCATATGATCAAGAACCAATGGAACTGAAGGAAGAAGTTCAAGCTGCATTGAAGGCATTGGTGAAAAACAAGG
>NW_004444323.1:377381-382216 GCF_000243295.1 Trichechus manatus latirostris
AGTATCGCTAATCCAGGTTGGAACTGCAAAGGGAAAGACAAAAAAATGGGCCTTATCAATGAGAAGGAAATTCTCGATGAGCTTCTGGTGTTTCTGAATGTTTTGCAATTAATCACCTTGGAATATAGAGGCAACGACTTCCTCCAACATAATAAAGATATGTCTCCCTCCAAGGCAAAGATAGGAAGGCTTATGTTCATTATAAAATGGTTTTCCTAAGCTCAGGTTTCCTTTCTTATAATGCAATCCAAGGCATGTGCAAGTGTCACATGACCTCCTCTTATTGCCCAATGGGCACTGGGCTCAGGGAAATGGTGTAAATAATGATATTGGCTACTTGTATTGAAATGAGCAGGAGTCCCTGGGTGGTGCAAATGGTTTAAGCACTCAGCTACTCTCTGAAAGGTTGATGGTTAGAACCCACCAAGAGGCACCTAGTGAGAAAGGCCTGGTGATCTGCTTCCAAAAGGTCACAGCGTTGGGAATCCTATGGAGCACATTTCTGCTCTACAACAGATGGTATTTCAATCAGTCAATATCAACTTGACAGCAACCGGTTGCTGATCATTGCTATGAGCAATAACATTTTTGTCTCTGATGCAGGAGTCTCATATCTTCTGCCAGTGTCCATGAAACAGTAGCCAACTAATTCATTGGTTTGCCAGCAGGGTAAAATCTCAGATCCCTCACAGTTCTTGCAATTATCATCTCTACATCCTCCTGCAGTTCCTTCTATCTACTCCTATCAAATTCATCTCTCTAAAGTACATATGCAGTCTTACCACATTTCTAACTAATATCCTCAGTATCTTCGAATTACGTATAGACCCTCAACAAGAAACTAAAGCCTTCCATTCTTTGGTTCTAGCCTGCGTTTTTAATTTTATTTCTTGCCCCCTGAACTTATCCCATTTTTCCTTTCCCATGGCTTTTCACATGTTATTTTCTGTCATATAATCACAGTTTCTTCTGTTATCCTTCCAGAGCACTCTAACTTATAAAAAGTTAAACAGGTGCTGTAGTGGAGGCCATGCAGCATATCCCAGATCCCCCTTCAGGACTGAGGAACTTCGACTGCTGGAGGTGCTTGTAACCAACAGCTCTCAGCTGTGAGACTGTGCCAGGTTACAGGCAGCTTGCTTGCCAAAGATCATGCCTCCTTTTCTGGAGCAGCCATCATTAAATGACTGTCCTATGAAGGGATATTAGAGGAGCCCTCTCTCCAAAAATTGGGACAACTCTGAAGGCCATCTCAACTTCAGACCTCGCCATTGTTTTGGGTGAATTCTTTGTTGTGACCAGTTTTCCATGTTGCTTTTTTTCGCTTCGTCTTTAATACACTTTTTGCACACTGATCTCTGGGTCAGACTCTGCTTCCTAGGGAGCCCAACCTGCAACAGTGATTGTGCATAGAATGGGATCTTCTTAAGGAAGGGCCTACATCTTACTAATTTTATTGTGCATATATCCGGCATCTGCGATAACAGCTGTTCAGTAAGGGTTTGTTGAACCAAATCGAATGGAGTAAAGAAGCTAGTATTACATTTTTTTTGTTAGCAACCAAAATAAATATAGACTACGGTACCAAACAGCATCTTCCTAATCAAGTAGTGAATATGAGGTGATAAATATTAAATATATGCAGAATCAGAATCAACTTAAAAGACACTGCTACTCAAAAGAAGTGTCAATAGGATAACCGAAAAAAAACCAAACCCACTGCTGCCAATACCAACTCATAGCAATCCTATAGGACAGAGTAGAACTGCCCCACAGGGTTTCCAAGGAGTGGCTGGTGGATTCAAACTGCCGACCTTTTGGTTAGCAGCCAAATGCTTAACCAGTGCTCCACCAGGGCCTAGTATGGTGCAAATTGCATCCAGAAAAAGCTGGCTGATTATCTAATAAATCTTATCTTTTCTATTTCATTGGATAAAAATAATGTATCTTTCTAAAATGAAATTGGGGAAAATGTTATAGAAATAAATTTTAGAAAGGAAGGGAAATATACATTCTTCACCATGTTGACTTTCATGCATGAGTCTAATAGTCGTCTAAGCAGCAAAACTGAGTGGTAGAATTTATATGTATAAAGCTGAAATAAGAATACTTCCAGATTTCTTTTCCCCTGTTGATCAGGGCAACAGTAAGCTTCATCTCAAAAGGAAATCTTGAAAGATTATTCTTGAGGTATTTAACAAGTTTATGGACAATAGCCTACACAGAACACTCCAAATAATTCCAAGGAAAGACATTGTAGCCATAATTTTCTAGTAGAAAGTGTAAACAATTCCAAAAAAACTAATTTAAAAAAGCAAGAATGCGACAAACAATGGCATAAAAAGCTCTAAGTATATTGCAGCAATAGCCACCACCTAACCACATGTATGTTCTCGTTACTCTTTCAAGCCTGGAAGGCTTTATTTAGATAACTACTGCCATATTGTAAAATGTGTTTTCAGTTTGATACAATGCAACTAGATTATAAACAAATGTGTGCTCTTGGGCATGCAGAATGCAGTGTTGAATGTCAGTAGGTATACTTGTTTCTTGTTTGGGTTTTGCAGTAAATGATGGATCACAGCCTTCCATTAAAAAGAATCCTTAATCTTTCAGCTTACGTATCATCTATTTTCCCCCCTGAGTCTCTAAGTCATTGACCCTTACCATCCAGAATAACGGCTTTGTGAGACGGTAGATTTTTTTCCCCCTAAGTGTTTCTTCTAAATGTCATTCTTACAGAAAAAAAAAAAAAGTTGAAAAAACTCAGTTTTTAAAATATGGTTGTTGTTTAATTATTATCCTGTGCGTTCCACATCTAATTTGTAATTTCTGAGGCACTATTTATTATAATTAGGCAATACTTGTATGACCCTGTTGACATTTTCATTGCATTTCTTTCATAATATGAAAAATAATATAGAAATATGAACAGAATTTCTTCTCTTCTGGTTTGGTACTTCTGTTCTTATGGCATTTATACCACTGAAAAGATTTATGTTTCCTATTAAAAATAGCAAAAGTATAAGATTATAGGTGGGATGAGTCTTAATTGTACAAAACCCATTGCTGTTGAGTTGATTCCGACTCATAACGACCCTATAGGACAGTGTAGAACTGCCCCAAAAGGTTTCCAAGGAGCGCCTGGTGGATTTGAACTGTTGAGCTTTTGGATAGTGCCCAAACGCTTAACCGCTGTGCCACCAGGGCTCCTTAATTGTACAGGATCTCCCCAAATTGTAGGACTTTAGTATCCGGAGCACCAGACAGTACATGCCTGAAACATTCCCTATTATTCTGGCAACCAGAACATATTGGACATACATGTAACAAGTATGATAACCACACGTTTGCAGTTTTCTCACCCGGGAGCAACACTGTTGCATTGTCTTACAAGCTTCTGATTCTAATCTTTGTTATTGTTTCTGACAAGGGTTACTATCTGAAGTCTTCAGCCTTTTTCTACCTGTTACGTTTCCCCTCTGCAACTCCATTCTCACAATACTAGCCATATTAATCATTTTACATGACTCCCCTGCTCAAAATATTTCAGTGACATTTGTGTTATTAATTCCCAATGATTACTGTAACAAATTATCATAAACTTAAATCAACAAAATTGCCTAAATCAATGAAATTTATCCTTTCACAGTTCTGGAAATCAGAAATCTGAAATCAAGTTATTGGTAGGATTGGTTCCTTTTGGAGACTCTGAGGGAAAAATCCCCCCACTCTTCTCTTCTTGTTTCTGGTGGTTCTGGCAATCCTTGGCATTCCTCAGCTTGCAGATAAGTCACTTCAGTCTCTGCTTCTATCTTCACGTGTCCTTATTTTCTGTATTTTTTATGTGACCTTTTCTGTATCTATAATACAGAACATCTCAATGGATTTAGAGCCCACACTAATCCATTGTGATCTCATCTCAATCCTTACCTTAGTCCCATATGCAAAGACACTATTTCCAAGTAAGGTCACGTTCTGAGGCTCTGGGGAACATGAATTTTTGGGGGACATGATTCAAATCACGACTGCATCCCATTGTTTTTAAGATGAAGTCCATAATTCTTATGCTTTGTAAGGTCTTACAAGATCTGAAATTTCTTTGTTTTTCTGGTCTCATGCCCTACCTATCTCCTCTCTCTATCACTGAACTCTGGGTTCCGGCCAGATTTCTTTCAGTTATGATGTTTCACCTTCACAGGTGCTATCCTCTCTACCTGAAACATTCTTCACACAAAATCCCTCCTCTTTCTTCCTACCATTTTTCTACACAGGCTTAAAGTTAAAAGTCACTTCCTTAACTCCTCTTACTTCAGTTTAGAGTAGTTGCCCCTTTACTGTAGTTGCCAAGCACTGTGTCCAGCGCTAGGATAAAATACAATGGATTTGATTCCTGTCTGCCACATGCCCTGTTTTGTCAAGTCGGAATCAACTCGATGGCAATGGCTTTAGTTCTTTTTTTTTTTTCTTCTTGTGACATCACCAATGGGTCTCTAGACCGTTACACATTTCCTGTACACAAAGAAATGAATTATTGAATAGTCCTAGGTAGTTTTAGCTGTCCTTTAGAAATGCAATGGGAAGTATTTTACCCATTTATTAGTATACGATTATTTAAGAGTAAAATCTATTCTTGAGATGATCTCTAAATTTAGGCAAGATGTATTCAGGAGTCCGCTTTGGCTCTTATGGATTTGTTTTAATTTTCTTCAGCTTCAACTTGAACTTGCAAATGAGCAGTTGATGATGTGTTCTGCAGTCAGCTGCTGGCTTTGCTCTGATTGATGATATTGAGCTTCTCCATCATCTTTTTCTACAGATATAGTCAATTGGAT
>NW_004444323.1:383266-384643 GCF_000243295.1 Trichechus manatus latirostris
CAGTGAGCTCAGACATACCTACTATTGTGAGTATGGCACAGAACCGAACAACATTTCATTCTGTTATGCATAGGGCAATTATGAATCAGAACTGACTCAACGGCACCTAAAAACAACATTTAAGAGTAGTTACTTTAGTAATTCTACACTGAAGTACTTCTCTTGTGTCCTTACTATGGCTTTGGTAGGACTTTTAGAGACACTTTTGTGTATACAAAGATCCAGTTGCTATCCAGTTGATTTTGACTCATGACAACCCTATGTGTAGCAAAGTAGAATTATATTCCACAGGGTTTTCAATGCTGCAACTTTTCAGAAGCAGACTTCCAGGCCTTTCATCCAGGACATCTCTGGGTGATTTCAAACTGCCACCCTTTCAGTTAATAGTAGAGGACTTAACCTTTTGCATCACAAGGGACTCCTTATATAAAGACAGCACTATATTTTCAAGAATCTCCTTTAAAAAACTAGGTCTTTTGATTAGCAGTTCTAACCTACCTAGAGACGTTGAGAGTGAAAGACTTGACTGTCTGTTCCCGTAAAGATTACAATTTAGAAAACCCTATGGAGAAGTTCTACTCTGTCACCCGGGTTTTCCTGAGTCAAAAAAGACTGGATGGCACCCAGTAATAGTCTAACAACATGGAAGACTAACATTGCCCTTACCATAAACATATTATTATTCTTGAATGAGTCCAGACTTAAAAATTAAAAGGAGGTAAACATGGATACATATGACAACAATCCCAAGCCACCCTTAAAGAACCTTGGAAATCTGGATTTAACTTCGATATGGATAAAAATTGAGGGAGGAACACTGAATTTAACCTGACATATTTACTATTATGATTGTAGTTGTCGGTAGTTGGCTTGGAGTAGGCTTCAACCCATGTGACCTTAGGTATAACAGAAGGAAATTTTGCCTTGTCCTGCATCAGCTTCATGATCACTGCTATGTTTGACCCATTGTTTTGGCTATGGTGCCAATTAATCTCACTGAAGGTTTTCTTCATTTTCGTTTACCCTCTATTTTATGAATGAATGACCAGATCAACGGCCAGAAGATCTGAAGATCTTATCAACCAGAGGAAAATCCTAAGCCTGAGTATGCCTATAGAGTAGCTACGTGATTAAATCCCGTTACTAAATCATTAATCCTTCCTTGAACTTGTTAGTACTGTTGTCAATGCCTTTACCTAAGCAACATCTTTTATTATATTCAAATATTATGTTGTTCCAGGATAATACTTTATATTGTGTTGTCTATTTGACAGTTAGATGTTTTTCTTTGCTTGTTTGGACAGGGAAAATGTTCTGAGGCACATGTGATATGTGTGAAATTCTGTGATTATAGACTATACCTAGTCATATAAATAT
>NW_004444323.1:392200-393399 GCF_000243295.1 Trichechus manatus latirostris
GTTTTCTGTCAGTTTTCTCACTTCATTTGGTGCTTGGCTGAGTTCTTTATCTCTTCATTTGATGTTTTAGGGTTTCAGGATTGTTGTATTCTCTGTTCGGCTTAGTTTTTCGGATCTTTGCTGTGGAGGGACGGCATTGTGCTTCTGCCTAAAGCGCCATTTTTGAAAAACGTATTTTTAAACTTGACATTTGAAAAACCAATACATGAACTGGAAAAAAGTTTTAGTGGGTTTTTATGTTGGTAGATGTGTTTGAATTCATTGGCTATTTGCACAATTAACATTACATAACCGAAAAATTATCATTTATAAAATTGGAATGTTTGGTGGGTGACGTTGCTGAAAATTGTTCCGGAAACTCTCAAAATCTTGTAACGCTAGATCCCCACTTTATCATACAGGGCGAATCAGGTCTATTTTGTGAAGTAATGTTCTACAAAGGGTTTCTGAATGCTGTTTTTCTGAATTACACAATTAAAAAAATTGCATTAATGAATCTATTCTTAAAATGAAAGCACTGCCAGAATAATAAAACCTACTGTAAAGTAATGAAATACATTGTAAAAACAAAAATAGAAAACCATTTATACAAACTGTTGAAGAATATTCTATCTTCATGAAATGTCATTCTTAATTCAGTTTCTGTAACCACCCCCCCTCCACACACACACATACTTCAAATGAGGCTAGATCATTTCACATTTTCAGCAGGAGAAAGGAAGTTGTATATGAGAAGGTTGTCAAATTTAGTTTTTGAGTTGTAATTCTATATTGCTTAGTCTGAAGTATTCCATAGCATGTCTTCCTTTGGAGGAAAGAGAAAGAAGACAGAAGTAGAGAAGAGTGCTAAAAATGCTCAGTGTTTTTGTTTTAATTAGTTATTATAGATTCTCAGTAGATAAAAATAATGATAATGATGATGATGATGATGATTATACAAACATGTATAGCACTTATGATATACCAGGGCCTATTTTAAATGCTTTATAAATACTAACTAATTTACCGAGCTGAATGGGAATCTAAGAGTCTTAGCCGAAGATAATAATATACAGATAATTAAATTCTGTTTTAGACTTAAAAAAAAAAATCATTCTTCAAATTCGGCACTTAAAAAAAAACCGTCCTTTCTGTTTTAATTGTCCCATGCATCCCAAGAGTCTTAAGTCCTTTCTGTTTTAATTGTCCCATGCATCCCA
>NW_004444323.1:394134-395869 GCF_000243295.1 Trichechus manatus latirostris
AAAAACAATGTACATACCTTAATTAAAAAATACTTTATTGCTAAAAAATGTTAAACATCATCTGAGCCTTTAGTGAGTTGTAATCTTTTTTGCTGGTGGAGGGTCTTGCCTTGATGTTGATGGCTGCTGAAGGGTGGGGTGGCTGTGGCAATTTCCTAAGACAATGAAGTTTGCTGCATCAATTGACGCTTCCTTTCACAAAAGATTTCTCTGTAGCATGTAATGCTGTTTGATTACGTTTTACTCACAGTAGAACTTCTTTCAAAATTGGAGTCAATCCTCTCAAACCCTGCCACTGCTTTATCAGCTAAGTTTATGTAATATTCTAAATTCTTTGCTGTCATTTCACCAGTGTTCACAGCGTCTTCACCAGGAGTAGATTCTGTCTCAGAAAACCACTTTCTTTGCTCAACCATAAAAAGCAGACTAGGTAGTGTTTCATCCTTTTGTATATAGGGTCACTATGCGTTGGAACCGATTTGACAGCACCTAACAACAACACAAAGAAGTAACTCCTCATTCGTTAAAGGTTTGTCATGAGATTGCAGCAGTTCAGTCACATCTTCAGACTCCATTTATAAGTCTAGTTCTCTTGATATTTCCACCACATCTGCAGTTACTTCCTCCAATGAAGTCTTGAACCCTCAAAGTCATCCATGAGGGTTGGAATCAACTTCTTCCAAACTCCTATTAATGTTGATATTTTCACCTCCTCCCATGAATCACAAATGTTTTTAATGGCATCTAGAATGGTGAAATCTTTCCAAAAGGTTTTCAATTTAGTTTGCTCAGATCCATCAGAGGAATCACTATCTATGCCAGCTATAACCTTATGAAATGCACTTCTTAAATAAAAAGACTTAAAAATTGAAATTACTTCTTGATCCATGGGCTGCTAAATGGATATTACGTTAGCAGGCATGAGAACAACATTAATCTCCTTGTATGTCTCCATCAGAGCTCTTGGTTGACAGGTGCCTTGTCAATGAGCAGTAATATCTTGAAAGGAATCATTTTTTCTAAACAGTAGGTCTCAACAGTGGGCTTAAAATATTTGGTAAAATGTGTTGTAAACAGATGTGCTGTATCTAGGCTTTGTTATTCCATTTATAGAGCACAGGCAGAGTAGATTTTACAAAATTCTTGAGGGTCCTAGGATTTTTGGAATGGTAAATAAGCATTGGCTTCAACTTAAAGTCACCAGCTGCATTAGCTCCTAACAAGAGAGCAGCCTTTCCTTTGAAGTTTTGAAGACAGATACTGACTTCTTCTCTCTAGTTATGAAAATCCTAGATGGCGTCATCTTCCAATATAAGGCTGTTTCATCTACATGGAAAACCTGTTGTTTACTGTAGCCACTTTCATAATTATCTTAGCTAGATCTTCTGGATAACTTGCTGCAGCTTCTACATCAGCACTTGCTGCTTCACCTTGCACTTTTATGTTATGGAGAGAGTTTTTTTCCCTTAAACCTCATGAACCAATCCCTGCTAGCTTCAAAATTTTCTTCTACAGCTTCCTCATCTCTCTTAGCCTTCACAGAATTGAAGACAGTTAGGGGCTAGTCTGGATTAGGCTTTGGCTTAAGGGAATGTTGTGGCTGGTTTGATCTTCTAACCAGACCACTAAAACTTTTTTTATATCAGCAATATGGCTGTTTCACTATCTTACAATTAGTGTGTTCACTGGAGAAGCCTTCTAATTTCCTTCAAGAACTTTTCCTTTGCATTCACAT
>NW_004444323.1:396313-397026 GCF_000243295.1 Trichechus manatus latirostris
GACCTTCAATTTGTGAAAAATGCAGTATCTGTGAAACAAAATAAAGTGAAGCAAAGTAAAATGAGATATGCCTGTAATTAAAATATTTTCTTTATTTCATGTGCTAGAGTTAATTAACATTTTCTAATATCCTAAGGAAAGAATGAAAAGTAATGTTTTTTTGCAACAGTTAACATTTATTCATTCAAGTAGCAACATAATTCTATATTATTGTTATAATAGTGACCTCCCCAAAGATACTTCCTGAATGATACTTTAAAAAAATTACACGAACAATTTATTATTGCAAAGCTGATAATGTCTGTTTTATTTTGTAGGCTTTATAATATCACACCATTTCATTACTACCATTCACATTTTTCTAGTGACCAGTTAAACTTATTTATTGTATTGTAGGGAAATGAAATACTGAGTGAGGAACACCAGGAGCATCACAGACTCTACCTGTAATGCATATAGTGATAATAACAATGCCAGGTAATAAACACTGTGCTGAGAATTGTGCTTGCGTTTTCCCACTTATTCTTAACATGAGTAGATTGTATGTATTACTATTATTTCCTTGGGGACAACGACAATTAGTAAGTAATTTTCTGGAGGTTAAACAACTTGAGGTATAGCAGAGCTTGGGAATAACATCCAAGGTCTCTGCCTCCAGAATTTGTCCTCTTAGTATTATACCACACTATAGCTATCTAAGGAGCCCTGGTGGC
>NW_004444324.1:0-4934 GCF_000243295.1 Trichechus manatus latirostris
CCACTTGTTTATTAATTTATTCAATCATTTATTGATATCAATATGGACTCAAGGATATTTATTTTATACTTCGGGTTATAATCTAATATTACTTTATTTTGCTGTTCAAATTGTTCCAGTTTTGTCCATTGGGAGCTATTTCAGTTGGCTCTTGTGTCCCTTTAACATTCCTCCATCATTGTGGGCTTATATTATTTCTTTATTTATTATTTTGCATTTCTGGCACTACAAGACGTTTCAGTTTCATTTCATTTTTATTTTAATTTGTAATTCCCTAATGACATTGAGCATCTTGTCATATGCTTATTTGCCACCTGTTTATCTTCCATGGTGAACTGCTCTGATCTTTTGCCAATTTCTGATTCAGTTTGCTTTAATTGGGTTGAGTTTTAAGAGTTCTTTGCATATTTTGGATACAAGTTCTTTATCCCATATATGCTTTTCAAATTTTTTCTCCCAATATGTGATTTGTATTTTGATTCGCTTCACAATGTCTTGTGTAGAAGAGAAGATTTTAATTTTAATGAAGTCCAACTGACCAATTTTTTATTTCATGAATTGTGCTTTTGGTGTTCTATCTAAAAACTCATAACCAAACCTAAGATCACCTAGATTTGGGGAGAGATTTTTGCCATGCAAAGAACTAAATTCCTGGTCTTTACCTTATTTGATTCCTAAGTGGTATTTGACAAATTGATTACTTCTGGATATATTTTCTTTACTTGGCTTTCAGAACGCAACACCTTGTTGTTTTCTCCTGTGTCACTGGCGCTACCTCTCAGTCTCCTTTGCTGAAATTCCTCCTTAATTCTTCGATCGCTTAGTGTAGGTGTGCTCCAAGGCTCCCTCATAGGATCACTTCACTTTTCTATCTACACGCACACTCCTAGTGATTTTATCCACGCCTGTGTCTTTAAACAGCATCTATCTGGTAATGCTGACTCAAAAATGTTTATCTCCTTCTAGGATTTAATCCCTATGGACAGAGTAGAACCACCCCATAGTGTTTCCAAGGAGTGGCTGGTGAATTTGAACTGCTGACCTTTTGGTTAGCAGCCAAATGGGTAACCACTGCGCCAACAGGGCTCCAATCTTAAATTAACGTCCATTTAATATGAATCTTAGATACAGATTCTTATCTACCTAATTGAATCTACACATTGATTGTATATGGAACTTAGCAGGCTTTAATCCAAATTACTTGATTTCTACTCCCAAAATTGTACTGGTCCAAGCTGGAGCCTTCTCATTGTAGTTACTAACAATTGCCAAGGAGTCAGCATTTTCTTGGGTGGTGGGAGTTAAACACGGTACCTGTTATGAACTGAATTGTGTCCACCCAAAATTCATATTGAAGTCTTAACCCCTGGTACCTGTGAGGGTGGCCTTTTTTGGAAATAGGGGGAAAGAAGGCCATGGGACAATGGAATCATGCTGCAGCTACAAGCCAAGGAATGCCTGGACCTACCAGAAGCTGGGAGAGAAAAAAACAACTGAGCTTTCTGAGAGAACACGGTCCTGCTGACATGCTGAGTTTGGGCTATGGGTCTCTAGAACTGTGAGAGAATACGCTTCTGTTCTTCTAAGTCACCCTATTTGTGGTATTTTGTTATAGGTATTTTGTGGTGTCCCTAGGAAACTAATACAGTACTCATTTCATGGAAACAGTATGGGGACTAGTATGTAGGGGAAGCAAGCAATACCTCCTGTAGTTGGTTTCTCTGGTAGATTACTGCAGTAGGGCTGCCACTAGTCCCTGCCCTGTTTGACTGCTCTTGAGTAGTTTCCTCTTACACTGACTCCAGGCCTAGCTATGTAATTTGCTTTGACCAGTAAAATGTGGAAGAAGCGATGTTGTTAACTTGTGAGCCTAAGTTTTAAAAGGACCTACAGTATCTGTTCTTATTCTCTTGAGATACTTCCCTGGGATTACCATGTGAAGAAGCCTGGTCCTGCTTCCTGGAGGATGAGAGACCTCATGGTGCCAAGATGAAACTTTTCAGCTGAGACTCCCTGAATCCACCAGCCCACAGCCATCACCAAATGCCAGACCATCCAACCCTCGTTAAATTACTAGGTAACTACAGTCCTGTGCGTGACCATAGGCAAGCAGAAGAACTGCCCAATCAAACCCAGGCCAAATTACTGACTCACAGAATTGTGTGCAAATGAAATAATTAGAAGTAATTATTGATTTCAGCCAATAAATTTTAGGGTGGTTTGTGCAGCAAAATGTAACTGAAATATAGGGGAACCCAGCAAAGCTTCCTTTGCTTAGTTTTCCATGGGAACAATACAGGTTTTGGGAGACCTGAGAGTGCGTTCACTGGATATGACTTGGTGCCTGCGCTTAGTGAGCAGAGCTGTATTTGTGTTCAAAGGAAAGTTCATTTAATTATCTTGCCATTTTCTACCATGATTTATTAAAGTTTGCAGAGTTCCTACTTCAACCAATTGGGGTCAGCTGCCAAAATACCAGCCTGTGGGCTTTCTGGGGACATTTTGTAGAAAGAGGTCTTTGGTGTGATTGTAGGGGTGGAAGTGGGGCCAGAGTGAGAGAGACTTCAGCAGAGGTGAGGCTTCAGCTGAAATGCCTTTCCTCAGTCTACCTTTGAAGGTCTTATTAATGATGTTATCCTAGGTTCGTTTATAACTCCTGTATTCTCCTTCTAGACTTTGGAATTATTGTGTAGGATTTTATCTTAGAAAATTAAGAGAGATACTCAGGTTTGTCATGCATAAACTCACTTAGTTTTTTGCAAGATAGTCATGGTAAGGCACACAAGTAAGACATCCCAACATTCATTTAGAACCAGAGAATCAGAATTAACAATTACAATGTTAGTTCAATAATTAGCCCATCGAGTCCATTCCGACTCATAATGACTCTATAGGACAGAGCAGAACTGTCCCATAGTGTTTCCAAGGAGTGCCTAGTGGATTCGAACTGCTAACCTTTTGGTTAGCAGCCATAGCACATAACCACTAGGCCACCAGGGCTTCCAGTTCAATGATTAGAGTCCAAATATTTAGACTTCAGGATTTTATCTTTAACAAGAGGTCTCAGGAGGAAGGCTTAAGGTCAGGGGCTGCAGCCAGAACCTCGGTTCTGTTTCTGCCTTCTCTCAATGAGTGAGCAGACATTTAGGGTTTACGAGTGAATTTGTCACGTTGGCTCCACATCACAAGGGCCAGTGTGACATCAAAGACGAGTATGTTATATCTTTTCTCCAGGGTTAGAGAGTAGCCAAGTGATACATCTTCTCTTCCAGGTTAGAGACTAAGGAGATTGTATAGATTTATATAATGTTTTCTTGTGTCACAACATGCCAGGTCAGAGTGAGCTTACAGGTCATTTACGTGTTTACATACTTCACATGCTTGTATGTTTCTATGTCTAAGTTCAGACATTTTCTAAATAACTTTCTTATGACTTACAGGTTTCTAATAATGTTATAGAGCCTCACAGAGGTAGACATATTTCTATTTCTAAATTCATATTATGATAGATTATACATACATATTTTGAAAGCAGAATAGTCACTTATATCTTATGGGATTTGAGATGATTGTAGAAATATACAGAATAGGAATTATCACTTATTTTTTCAGCGAACACTGAGCTCTTCCCTATGGTCAGTCCCTGTGGGTCAGGAACTACAGAGATAAAAGAATGGATTCCAAGCCGCAAGGGACAGACAAGGGATAAGATGAGTTTAATACAGTATAATAAGCAGAGTAGGAGGCAACAGTGGTTCAGTGGTAGAATTATTGCCTTCCATGAGCAAGAACTGGGCTCGACTTCTGGCCAATGCTCCTTAGTGTAGCCACCCCCCGTCCGTCAGTGGAGGCTTCTGTGTTGCTATGATGCAAAACAGGATTCAGTGGCACTTGAATGAAAACTCTACGGTACAATTCTGTTGTGCATGGTGCTGCCATGAGTCAGTGGCCAACTTGATGGTAGCTAACAACAACACCACCAATAAGCAGAGCAGGAACTTCAGTGGAGGGTCTTGGAGACAAGAAAATGAAGCAGTTAACTAAGTCAGGGACTGGGGTAGTCCGGAAATGTTTTCAAAAGTGATGGCACCTGGGGAGTTCAAAATGAACAGTAGGAAAAGAGAGGCCGTTCTCCATCCTCAAGGAGGCCTCAGCCTGGTGGGGAGACACAGTGAAGAGATGGAATAAGCTGGGATATTAGGGCTCTGATGTCAGCTTGTGGCTCCGTGTTCTCTGCAGCAGGCTCTGATTCTCTTTGCTAGTGGTATTCCATTGCATGAGTGTACACATTTAGATACCCATTGTGACATTTAATTGTTTCAAGTTTGGGAATATGACAGATAGTACTGCAATGAACACATCTGAATACATCATTTAGTGGATGTAGATACACATTTCTGTTGGGAATGTATCTAGGAGTGGGCTGGAATGTTCAGCTTTAGTAGATCCTGCCAAACCATCTTCCAAAATCAGTGTTTCACTTCTTTATTTATTTTGTGGGAAATCTCTCCTACTTCAAATGAACTGTACTTTCGTTGGAATTGTGGCAAGGGTCTCCAGTGGTCTCTGTAATGCTTTCTTGCTGTCTTGGAGATCAGCTCAACAACATGTGCAGACAACATGAAGCAGTAGAAAGAGCTTGAAAGGGCTTTGGAGTCAGAATGACCTGGAGCTGAATTCTGCCTTTGTGTCTTACAAGCTGTGGGTCCCTGAGCAAGTCACTTAGCTGCCCAAGCCTGCTCCCTCCTGTTACATGGTACCATTCACCACAAATAAGAATCCTTTGAGCCCCAGGCAGAGCAAAGCCCTCAGATAGCCTGCTGTGAAGGGAAACACACTCCTTCTAAGGCCCAGGGGTGTCTGGGAGCAGCACAGCACCATCGTTGTAATCCAGAGAGTCATTCCCAGTCAGAGTGATGACATGTTCTCTGGTG
>NW_004444324.1:17444-32202 GCF_000243295.1 Trichechus manatus latirostris
AAGAGACCAGTCTGCAACGTAGAAACGCTTTGATTTTGTTATGTCCTCAGCAGAAGAAGAAACATGTAATTCCACATTTGCTGAGCACCAGTGACCACTGTCAGGGCAGTGCTTGGAGTGGAGAGCTTGCTGCAAGAATCAGGGCTGCATGAGTGTCACCTGCAGGGAAGCCGGGGATGCTGTGGGAGAGGAGTGGGTCTGCGTTGAGCTTTCAGTGCCAACAGCAAGAGTTCACCCTATGCTCCATATGAGGGAAAATGGGTCCTGGCAGGGGTGGAATGGGCTGCCCAGGCCCCACCTCTGCCATTGGAGAGCCTCCCTCTTCCCTGTAGCTTGCATACAAGATGCTTATATTAGAGTGTCTCACACAGAACTGTGATTTCTGCTTCCCAGGCACCCATGCTAGGCCTGCCACGTAGGCCCTCACTCACTGGCTGTCCTTAGGTTCTCCAAGAACATATTAGGATGGCTGATTCACTCAGTGTCTCCATTGCAAGATTGGGAGCTGCTTGATGTGGGGATGTGCTGTGTTAACCCTGCTGCCCCTGCCGGGCACCCGGCTTGTGCCCACTATGCAGTACTGCTATTATTATGTCACATCAGCTTTTCTGGGAAAAAGACACTGAGTCCAGTCAGCCATCATGCAGTCAGTAAGCATGCGTGAGCTGTGCACTAGCCCTGTGCCCAGGGAGGAGTCTGAGACCCTCATCAAAAAAGAGCAAAGTGAGCTGCAGTTTTCCTGGCAAAGAACTTGCTAATGCCTTGTTGGCTTAGCTTTAAATTATTCTTCATGGAAGGTCCTGGGGCACTTCCAAGAGTGTTCAGTCCAAGAACGCCCAGCAGGATGGGTGGGGCCCACAATTTTTAAGTCAGACCTGTCAGCTTATGATGTCACTGCCAGTGTGATGTTCCTTCGAAAACTCAACAGTGACCCCTCCAGATCTGTGGATGGGGTGAAAGGGCTCAGAGGAGAGAGGGTAGAGGAAAGAGAGACAACAGGACTGCCTCTCACCTTGGAACCTATGCGGCTGGCCCTGGGTAGCCAGAGCAGCTCCAGCCTCGCACTGTTAACATTCCCTAGGGCTCTCGAACCCCATGTTCTTGGGCTGTGAGCCCATCTCCAGTGTGCTGGTGTGGTGCATGGCAGGGTCTCAGGCTGGAGCTTCATCCAAACTGCCCAAGGCTTGGATTGCGGGCCCAGCCCAGAGGTTCTGAGTCAGTACGTCTGGGGAGGGTTACTAGACTTTGCTTTTCTAGCAAGTTCCCACGTGCTGCAGATGCTGCTGGTAGAGGAGGGTATTAGTGCTGGTAGTCACTCACTGGTGCCAGGGTGCTTTGGGCATTTCCCACCTGCCCTCACTCCCAGGTGCCAGGGTGCTTTGACTATCCCCCACCTGCCCTCATTCACAGGTGACAGGGTGCTTTGACCATGCCCCACCTGTCCTCACTCACAAGTACCTGGACCCCAGACCATCTCCCATTGCCCTCACTCACAGATGCTGTCTCCTGGCCTCCTTCCCAGCCCCTCTTCTATGGTGCTCCATTTATTTGTATGGGTCTGACTCCCTGGCTGGGTAGTGGGTGAGGGCTTGAGGATATGGGCTTGATGCTATAGTCATTGTCATAGTTCCCAGAGGGTCACCAGATCGACCATCTCATTACTCCTTCATGGAGCCCTGAGATCTCAGTGTGAGCCACTGTGCACAAGATAGAGCCCCTGCATCTGTTCTCCATCCTGTTCAACCCTGGTGACCTGCACATATAGACACCCTTCATTCATGGAATTGACAGGATATCTTCACAGAACAAGGTATCTCTGGCCTTGGAAGAGACAGCAGAAGCAAATGCCCAGCATGAGCTTCCTTATTAGCCATCAGCTTAAGGCAGTGTATTTAGAATCATGGACTGGACTTCAGGACCTGCGTTTTCAAGAGTGGACCCTCCGTCCAATGGCATGCATTCTGGGCTTCTAGAAACTCGGTCTTCTACCAGCCTCATTCACTGAGGGCCCAGCAGGCATGGGGCCACTGTGAGCCTGCTGCCGGAGCTCCCACTGCCTGGTCAGTGAGTGTCCTTGAGACCAGGAGAGGGGCCTGGAAGACCTGGGCTTATATCCATGGGGCCCAGAGTAAGAGAGAGCACAGCACCTCCCCCGGGGATGGAATCCAGAGTCCAGGGAAAGTTCCACTCTCAAAAGTGCTCTTTCCTGTGCTTGAAATTCAACCATTTAGGCATGTGGCCCTAGACCCCTGAAACTGACTCATTTACAGTGGCCAGATCCTTGGGGTAGGAAGGATTCAAAGCTGTGGAGAGATGATGGTGTAGAAAGCAGGACCTAAAGATGGTGGACATATCCCTCAAACACCGTGGCCCAGGGCTGGTTTGGACCCCTTCCAGACCGTCCCCAAGGGCTGGCCCAACAGGGCCCTCTCTGCCCACACTTGTCAAGCCACCTTAGGATGGTCACTTACCCCTCAGTTACTCATCTCCAAAACTGGCATCTACAACACCTGGCCTGGAGGTGCTGGATCCTACCCCTGGAATGACTTTTCTACTCTGGGAATTTCTAGAGGACTGAGCCCAAAACACCAGCGGAAATGCTGTTTGTACCTCTTCTACTTGAAGCCTTTTTAAATTAAATTATTTTTTTTCTAGCTTTTTATTTGTGTGTGTTTTGATTAAATGACTTTCCCTCTGTCTGTCTGTTCCTTTCATCAATTGGTCTTTCCCCTAGGCAGTCCACTCAGCAGGAGGCCATCTCTCCTTGCCTCTCCTAGACACCCAGACACCTCTTCTATGGTGGCCTGGGCTGGGCTGGTCACAGAGAACATCAGGCACCCTGACCTGCGCCTAGGGGCTGCAGTTACCTGAGAGAGGAGAAGGAGGGGAGGAGAGTGTACATGAGGGTAGGGGCAGTGATGGACAGAGCAGACCCCCAGTCAGTGCTGACCTAGTGAAGCTTCCAGAGAACATACAAGTGCCCTACACCCTGCCCCTAGGGAGTGTCTACATGGTGCTTACACTGAACAAGCAAGACCATGAGAGGTTAGAAGAACCACTCTAGTTCTGTCTCACACTGCCCCTTTAGTCCTATTCAGACAAGACTGTCCTTCCCCTGCTTCGGATGACACCTTGGCCAGCACTCTGTACTTTGTCTGGTAAGCCACACAGTCTCCAATCAGTAATTAGAAATGTCTGGATACCACGCTACACTTCAATCAGAAGTCAAGACTTCTCCCTGCCTCTCCCAGGCTCAGTGCTCCAACTGTTCTCCCCCCAAAATCCTCACAACCTCCTTTCCTTTACTTTCAATAAGTTCCAAGTGGGTACAGGGCTGCCATGCACTTGGTCTTGAATATTTCCTTTGGAAAGGTGAATCATGGTGGTCTATTTTACAATCACTTTGATTCTGGTCTTCATTCATCCTGGCAGCTCAGACAAACTACCAGCTCAGCATCCTACTGCCTCACTGTTTCTGACACCAGTAACTGGAAACTGCAGCATTAGGGCTCAGCCAGATGATAGATCTAAGGTCCTCCCCGGGCAGTGGAAGCTGCAGGCGGATTACGGACAGGTCATCTCAGGACCTCTTACCTATGAGCAGAGAGAGAAAACCAAAAAGCAAGAAGGAGAGGAAATGAATGGAGAAAGTGAGAAGCTAAAGTGCTGGAGAGGAAGTGAGAGAGGGGAGATAACAAAAGCTGGGGAGGAACTCCCTCCTCTACCTGTCACTGCCAGGCTGGCAGGCACTGCTGATGGTTGCTCTCCCTCCCACCCCTCGCCAGGGCCAGCTCCTGCTCCTCTCATGTGACTTGGTTCTGCTCCAGGGTTCATGTCTGTTGTTTCTTTGTTGAGGTTCACACTGAAATTCCTACAACAGTGGGGAGCATGATTCATAGGAAGGGGTGCTGAGAGTCAGCAACCTGCTCCACAGCCAGGCTAGGGGAGTCCCAGACCACTGCAACAAGGAAGTCCCGGCCCACTGAGAGGAAGGTAGCTGACTCTGTGGTAGGAAGGGAGGCCCTTGGGGTGCCCTCTTGGACCCCTGAGGGGATCAGGGGTTTGATCAGCTACCAGATAACGTTGTGAGGTGAACAGTGCTTAGCCATAGGAATAAATAACAGCAGACCACTTTTTGATGGACTACTACGTGCCAGGAAGTGTTGAATTTTTTGCACACTTTACCTCTAATCCTAATCCTGCCATGTCGGCATGATTATTACATCTGTTTTGCTAATGAAGACTAAAGGTTTCCTGTTATCACCTGTTGGCAGACAGCTGCCTTCTCATTTCACTCTTTAGCCCTCACCCCTAATGTCCCCATATGACTCTGAATCTGCACAGGATGCTGAATTCTCCTGAAGGAGATGCTCTTACTCTAGGTTCCCCTGGTTCCGCTTGGCATGGAGCCACATGGGTATTACCTTTTGTTGTTGTTCCACTGTCACTGGTGTTTTCTGCAAGCATTTGGGTGATCTGAGCAGGTGGCCCAGTTCTCACAAAGTGGTAAACTGCTCCTTGTTGGGACTGCTGTGAGAAACGACTACAGAATGCCCCAAGGCCTCTGCAGGCCACCCTAGCCAGCATTGCTGAGAATCCTGAGATCACCCAGTGTTCTGCAGATCTGCCCTGGGGGCCTCTTGTTGCTCTCTCTGGAGCTGCGGTATTTTTGGCTGTTCACTCTTGCCCACTACCATGTCTCTCTCCTTACCTCTTCCCCCCGGGCATGGAAATAGACTCCTCCCTTACCTCCTCAAAGCACAACTAACACTACCAGCCTTCCTTTGAACTTGGACATGCCCTGAAGGATTACATCACAGAAGAGGGAAATTGAAAACCAAGTCACATGCACATGCACAGCAGATCTCAGAAAGGCTGCACAGTGCCTGCTAAAAGTAGTTGGGGATTAGGTTGCTGGGGACTAGGATGAAAGGGAAACTTGTTTTTTGGTCTAAACTTCTTGAATTTTGTACTGAAATTTTGAGCCATGTGCATAAATAGTTCCTTTTCCAAATCAAGCGATCAATCAAACACAAAGTCAGACGCCACTGCTCCTGTAATATAGAAGCCCTTCACAGGGCTCTTCTTATGTCCCAGGTGGCTACCATTTTGCAAGGACTAGCTTGTTCCCCCACAGAGAGTGCCTCTGGCTCTCAGTCTTCAGAGCCCTCACTCATTGTCATATTTGGCAGGAAGAGAAAGCCAAGTCACCCCATTCCTACCTTCAAGCCCATAAATCTCCCTGTCATCCCCTAAATGTCCTTGAGCCAGGGGCAGACAACCTCTTGTGTCACAGTGCAGTACACCTCTCACTGTCTCCATATTCCCCTTGTAGAAGGGGATTTAGGCTTAACCAGTATAGCTAAAAGCCTCATTGAAGAGTTTACCCATTTGGAGAAGGCCAGTCCCCAAAGCCAAGTGAAGAAATTGCTGGTGGTCCCAAGATTTCTGCTTTCCACAGCTCATGTGGAGTCTGGCAGCTGGGAGGATCTTGGAGAGCTCAGTGTTCAACCAGCTCATTTTACTCATGAAGACAGTGAGGGTCAGAGGGAAGAGGGGCTTGAACTTTAATCTATCCAAAGAGTTGTGGTGGCTGTCAATGGGTAGGGGTTGTGTCCTGACCCTCCCTGCCCAGTGATTCCGCCTCCAGGCTCCCCTGGAGGGTCGCAGAGTGCTCTGCCCTGTAAATGAGCAAGGAGTAGGCCCTTCTCAGCTCAAATCCCTGCAGAGGAGTTGTGAGGCAGTGGGAAGAGGAAAAGATACAGTTGACCCTGGGTAGAGACGTGACTACTGGAAGGTACTGCAGCCCTGGGAACATGACCTGTGGGGGCGAGAAGGGAGGAGAGAACTTCCTGCAGGGCCAAGCTAGTGGTGTTTGTTGTGGGTGCTGGCTCCCAGGGTGTCAGGAGGAGCCTGGGCTCTCTGCGCCTTGATAGGTGGGGAAGCTGAGCTGATGGCCAGCTCCACAGGCTCCAACGTCAGCTCCCAGTCACAGTCGGCACTCAAGGAGGAATGAGGCTCAGCTCGAGCATCCTGGAAGGCAGTGTGAATGGCATTCTGCTGTTCCTTGCCTTCTACTTAAGGAAGGCTGAGGCTGAAACACTGCACAGCGTGTCCTGGGTCTGGGTGAGTCTGATATCAAGGGGTAAGGTCACCAGGACCCCATCCTGGGACTTCCTCTGTGAAGCTGTTTCCACTTAGCTTTTCTGTGTCCCTTCTTCTCTTCTCAGAGCAGTGCTTTTCAATCATAGTGTCTTAGAGTCACCTGGGGAGTTATTTTCTCCAAAATTAACATGCTGAAGCCCACCCCAGGGACACTGATTGTGCTGTGGGGCCTGGCCACGCGGTGGTGACATTCTTCTGGGTGATCCAGATTCACAAGGCTGTCACCGTAATCCTCCTATCAGGTCAGCAGCACTGCCAGAGCTGAGTGCCTGAGGGCTGGGTTGGGATTGGTTGGTGGCATCCCCTTCCTCCTTTCCCACATCCGTGACTAAAGCACCCACCACTCTCAGCAACCACTGGAGCCTGTTCAATTCACCTTAAACACACTCTTCTCTTCCCTGCATCTACCCCTTTCTTATGATAGTATTTTAGTTTGGAGCACCTAGTGATCTTTTCCTTCAGGAAGTCTTCCCTGGTAAACTCATCCCAATCCCCTGACTCTTGGTATACTCACAAACTACACCCCTTGGTTGAACTTTATTGTGCACTGCTTACAGTTTAATGTTGGGGACTCATCTCTTCTTAGGCCCTCTTTTCACTTCCTAGAATGACTAGTCAAGTGTTAGATTTATTGAGCAAATGGAATCAGAAAAACTGGATGCCATATGAATAAATGAATATAGGCTGAAAGAACAAATGAATGAATGAAAGAATGAATCAATGATTGCACAACCCCTACTCCCCCCAGAAAACAGTCAAAACCTGGCCATTCACTTTCATCATCCTTCCCAGTCCTCTTCCCTCCGTACACAGTGGTTGAGACTGAGTGAACTTCATTTGGTTTGATCTGCTCAGTTCTTATTGACTGAATCTGGCTAGCTGCAAATAAGCCTTTTGGAGCCCCTCATTTTACCAAGTCCACACCCACCCTTTTATGGATTGAATTGTACCCCCCAAATATGTGATGAATTCCTAACCACTGTATCTGTAAATATGACCCTGTTTGGAAATAGGAGTTTTCTTTTATTATGTTAGGGTATGGTGGATCCTAAACGTACCCACTTCGGAGTTATAAAAAGACCAGAATAGACACAAGAGACACACACAGGGGCGAGGCAGATGTCATGTAAAGACCTGTGTACAAGCAGAGAAATGCCAAGGATGGCCGGCCAACACCAGAAACTAGAAAAGAGGCTCACAGAAGGAATTAACACAGTTGAGAGCCTGATTTGGACTTCTAGACTCCAGAGCTGGAGAAAATAAATTCCTTCTCTTTAAAGCTACCCACTTGTGGCTTTCTGTTATGGCAGCTCTAAGTAACTAAGACATACCCCTTGCACCCACTCCACACATGGGCACTCTCTGCTCTCAGGGCACTTGCGGTGATGTTCTCAGGCCTGAGATTCCACAGACAGATAATCAACAGCCTCTGTCTGCTTTTCCAGCCGGCTGTTGCCAGTGCTAGCTGAGCTATTTATACTTTGTCGGTCAGCTGCCTTGGAACAATGCACAGTAAGCAGTTTAATTCCTTGGCTTCTCTATAAGCTAGGTCATGGAGGGAAGCTTTTAAGGAGGTGGGGCTGAAGAGGCCCTGGGATGTGGTGGAACCTGGATTTGTAATGCAGTGGATTTTCTCAGCACCTCATCTTTGAATAAGTCACAAGATTTTCACACCTAGATCCTGTGTATTCCTTGACCAATACACCCTGAGTCATCCCAAGTGTCTTAAGGGACTCAGGTAATTACCAAGGGCTTTGGGATTGGTGGTACCTCTGGGTTATCCCAGTTGGATAGCGATTTAGGTGAAAGCCTGTGAGAAAGAACCAGGTGGCTCTGCCAGCTTAAAGATCTGAGGTTAGATACAAAGAATCCAAATGTAATGCCCACCATCTTCATCACTCCCATCCCCATCCACACTGCCATCAAACACCACTGTCACCATTATCTGTGCCTTCCCCCATCCCCAAGACTATCACCACCACTATCACCATCATCAGTCACCCCATCCCCAAGACTATCACCACTATCACCATCACCATTATCCACCTCACCCCTAAGATTATCACGACCACTATCACCATCATCAGTATCCACCCAACCCCAAGACTATCACCACTACTACCACCATCATCAGTATCCACCTAAAACCAAGACTATCACCACCACTACCACCATCATCAGCATCCACCCCATCCCTAGGACTATCACCACCATCACCATCACCATTATCCACCTCACCCCTAAGATTATCACCACCACTACCACCATCATCAGTTTCTACCCCATCCCCAAGACTATCACCACCACTACCACCATCATCAGTATTCACCCCAGCCCCAAGACTATTACCACAATCACCATTACTATTACTATCATCAGCACTACTCCAATACTACTACTGCCATCATCATCACTATTAGCACCCTTAACTCAAGACTAACACCAGCACCACCATGGCTACCACCACCATCATCATTAATATCCTACCCTAACTACAAGACAACCACTATCATTGTGATGGTTAATGTTGTACATCAACTTGGCTGGGCCATGATTCTCAGTGATTTGGCAGTCATGTAATTAATATGTAATTACTTCCGTGATGAGACCTGATATGTGATCACCTCTATGATGCAATCTACTGTGAGTAGCCAATCAGTGAAAGGGAGTTTCCTTGAGGGTGTGGCCTGCATCCAATATAGGTGGACTTTCTGGCAAAGCTTACTGGCTTTTGCTTGCTCTGGATCCTGCAGCTGGCTGCTGTCCATATAACCTCATTTCTTGGGACTTGAGCTAGCAGCTTGCCTGCCATCTTGCCTGTCGATCTTGGGGTTCTTTGTTCTTTGCAGCCAGTGAACAAGAGACCTGCTGCCTGACTTGCTGATTTTGGATTCGCCAGCCCCTGTGGCTATGTGAATTGAGAGAAGCCTCCAGCCTGACCCATGGATTTGGGACAGTCCAGCCTCTACAATCACATGAGCCATTTCCTTAATATAAATCTTTCTCTATATGTATTTATACACTTTACCAGTTTTGCTTCTCTAGAGAACCCAGCCTAAGACAATCACCATTCCACTACCATCATTATTAGAACCTCACCCCATTACCAAGACTATCACTACCATCATCACCATCATCAATACCCCACTTTGACTCCAAGACTACCATCATCAGTATTCCCATCACTAATACCCACTCCAACCCAAAGACTGCAACCACCACCAACACCCACCACCATCCTCATGTCCACTACTGTCTCAGCTGTCTTTACTACAATCACCATCAGTATCACTACAGCTAAGAGCTGAAGCAACCCTTTTCTACACCACACATGTGCTTAGGCTCCATTTTCCTTTTTAAACTGTTCTTGAGGTATATTTAAAGTCTTTTACATCTGTATGTTGCAAGAGGGGCGACTCATGTGATGGACTAAGGTGTATGATAACTTTATCATCAATAACAATAACAATTAGCCTCAGACTACAGAGTACCTCCAGTGCTGTACTTGTCAGTGTGAACTTGATCGCAAAGCAATTTTTTTGACTCATGGAAGATTTCTGGGCAGAAAGTCAAAAGAAAATCCCACCAATCACAGGAAATTGAGAATCAAGGGTCATTCAACCAATGATGCAGTAAACACCTATGAAGGAATAAGCTTGGTGATCTGAGGAAGAAGACTGAGGAGGAGGCAGATAAAATGGTCAGAACACATCTCTGAGGAGGTGACATTTGAGTGAGAAGGAGCCAGTTGTTTGAAGAGCAAGGAGAAGAGTGTTCCATAAAGAGGAATCAGCAGACACAACAGCCCTGAGGTGGAACTTGACTTGTTTGAGAAATAGAGAGGAACTGATATGCTGGAGGAGTCCTTTGGTGGTACAAATGCTTAACATGCTCTGTTGCTAAATGAAAGGTTGGAGGTTCAGGTCCACCCAGAGGTGCCTCAGAAGAAAGTCCTGGAGATCTGCTTCTGAAAAATCAGCCATTAAAAACCCTATGGAGCACAATTCTACTCTGCACACATGGGGACACCATGAGTCAGAGTTGACTAGATGGCAACTAACAGCAACAATGTACTGAAGCCCCTTGATCTCATGAGCCAGGTTCTCTTCATTTAAACCCACTGCTGTCGAGTCGATTCCGACTCATAGCGACCCTATCGAACACAGAAGAACTGTCCCATAGGATTTCCAATGCTGTAATCTTTACGGAAGCAGACTCCAACATCTTTCTTCTGCAGAGCGGCTGGTGAGTTCTATCAGCCGACCTTTCAGTTAGCAGCCAAATTAATACATCCCATATATAGTTATTATAAGAGTTAAATTAAATAATGTGTACTTGTCTAAAAGGTTAACAGCTCAGCTGCTAACCAAAAGGTTAGAAGTTCAAATCCACCAACTGCTCCTTGGAAACCCTGTGGGGCAGTTCTACTCTGTCCTATAGGGTCTCTATGAGTCAGAATTGACTTGACGGCAATGGGTTTGGTTTTTAGTTTTATCTAAAAAGAGTCCTGGTGGCACAGTGGTTAAAGCACTTGGCTGCTAACCAAAAGTTTCAGCTGTTAAAACCTCCCAGCCACTCCGAGGAAGAAAGATGCGACAGTCTGCTCCTTGGAAAACCCTATAGGACAGTTTTACTCTGTCCTATAGGGTCACTATGAGTCAGAATCGACTCGACTGCAGTGGGTTTGGTATTTTTTTTTTTTTTTTGTACTTATCTAATGCACATGCTGGCATACTTTACTTATACGTTACACATACTAGGCACTAACGAAGAGCTGCCGTCACACTTCTTTGCCTGTTGGAAGCTTTACCTATCTGCCTCCTCCACCTCCTCCTGGCAGTTAGCGGTATGTATCAGGACTGGCAGGGAAATGTAAAGACTTTTATGAAGTCTTTGAGTGAGAGGGGAAAGCACAAGATGGCAGACGGAGAGTGAATGAATAAATTCCATTTCTTATTAGAAGGTCCGGGAGAAGTCATGGTGAGGCAGGTAGGCCAACTCCACCAGATAAAATAAGATATACGAGCTTTTATTCACATCATAGCAGGTCCTACTAAGGAAAGTAGATCTTTTGGAAAGTGGCACATTTGTTAACTCTTTCTTGAAAGATTATGTCTTTACCTCTTGGAGATCTTTGATTTTTCTGTTTTAGGAATGGAGCTTTGGACACTCCTGGCCACACACCTCCAAGGGACACAAAGCAAAACCTTTGCCTTTCATAACAAGTACTCATATTTTAATTCTCCATATGTAGACTATGGCTCCCAGAGCCTACTGTCTGTAAAGAACACAGACCACTGCCCTTCAGGTACTAAGTGCTGACTTTGCATTTGAATCATTGGGGCCCAGCTGGATTTATATTCTAAAGCAGCTCTCACAGAACCAAACACCCAGGAGGGTCAAGCCGGAGTCACACTGGGTGAACTATGCAAGGTCTAAGAACCAACAGTCATTACCTTCACAAAGGCATCTTCAGCTGTAGTCTTGTCACAGATTTATTTGCTTGTTAACCATGTGGAGTGTTCTTTACTCCACAAAGTAACAGACTGTCTCCAAACTTTTTGAAATGCATGGTCCTCCTGGTCTTTATCTTCAGAAAATAAACAGTGCAGTGGCAGTGATAAATGGCCTCTGACAGATGGCTTTGGGTGAGGAAGTGATGGGGAGGAGGGCAGCTTTACTCAAACAGGAAGATGCACACCACCCTAAAGCTGCAGTGTTGTTTCCAGCACATCGTGGCCACAAGGGAAAAAGGCCCAAACGGTTCTGGCTTTTCTTGTTTTTCAAGAGAATCCAGAAAACCTTGTATTTATGGGGTGTCTCCCAATTTTTAAATGTGGACAACTAATTCAATGTTTTAACAAACCCTGTACAGGAAAATACCGTGAGAGTCAAACCCTGCATGGTGTAGGTTTGGAAGTCTGTTCTAGAGGATCCTAGCAGGAGACATGCTAGTTCCCTCACCTTGATTTCTCCAAGTGTTACTGTTATAGATTGAATTGTGTCCCCCCAAAATATGTGTTGAAACCCTAACCCCTGTACTTGTAAATATGCCCCGGTTTCTTTAGTTATGTTAATGAGGCTATCCCAGAGTAGAGTAGGGCCTAATCTAATCCCTTCTGATTTATAAAGAGAGCAGAATAGACATAGAGACACACACAGGGGAAGACAGGCACTAGGAAATGCCAAGGACCTTACAGGGCTACTAACACGGAAGGACCTCCCCAGAGCCACACTGTGAATTCAAACTTTAGCCTCCTGAACTGTGAGAAAATAAACTCTGTTCTTTTTTTTTATAGTTGTAGTTTAAATGAAGTTTACATTTCAAGTTAGTCTCCCATACAAAAATTTATACGTACAGTGTTGTGTGATCCTAACTGCTCTCCCCATACTGTGATAGCACACTCCTCCTTTCCACCCCTGATTCCTCATGTCCATTCAACCAGCTCCTAACCCTCTCTGCCTTCCCATCTCACCTCTGGATAAACTCTGTTCTTTAAAGCCACCCATTTGTAGCATATTTTGATAACAAGGCAGCGTTAGGTAACTGAGGCAGTTAGCCATGAAGATAGAGCACGTGAAGCCTACACTCATGGGCCAGATCACCCTGGTCCGTCCTAGAATTTCACTTACAGAAGTGACACTTTGTCCACCACAGTCTGTGGAAAGGGCCATGCCTGCCCAGATCTTTGCAATATATCACCTGGGGTCGCTTTGCATTGCCTACCACCACAGGCCGACACAGGTGTGTGTTCTCTGGACCCAACCTATAAATCCCACAGAAGCAATGGCCTCTTCTGAATGAATCAGCAATAAAGGGGGTGGGGTTTAAAGTACTGTGATTGACTCAGTTTGGGTCAGGTGCTTTCCTTTGGACCAGTCAGCTGTGGCCACAGAGGTGCATCTGTATGCACATGGTGGGGGGTCCTATGTAAATCACTGAGGAGGGGTGGGAGAAGGGGCATGTTCCTGAAGAAGTAGGTGCTGGGTGGGCAGTGTTTGCAATACCCCCGTAATAAGAAACAGTGACTCTACTACAGGTGAGACCTGATCCTGTTGTTGCCTTGAACATGAATGAATTGCTGAAAACATTCTTTGCTAAAGCCAGACTCAGCCACATACTTGCTCTGTGGCCTTGGGCAGGTTTTTGTTTCTTTTGTTGTTATTTACTCCCTGAATCTCTGTGCTTTAATGTATCCAGTGCGGCTTATTAGATTTATCATCTAGAGCTGTAGTATTAAATGAGATACTACTTATTGAATGTGAAGTACATCCCTCAGCACATGAAATAATAGTTTGCCATTGCTGCTGTTATTTTCACTACTGCTGTGGCTTTTGTTGGCGTTTTCCCTTTATCCGCCATATCTTGGGGAATACTACTGGACATCTGGGGCTTAGCTTATATAAGTCTTAGCAGTAATGACTGGAATTTACTTCATTTGCTTGCTTTGCCTCATTTGCTACCTTAGTGCTACTTTAGGGCAAGCATGGAATTGGTCATTTCACTCTTGGTCCTGCAGCACTTTGGAAAGATGGAGACCAAGATTAAGAGGCTTCTAGGTATATAGAACTCGGTGGAATCCTATTCATTTGGCAGTGACAGCTATGTTTTTGTTGAGACATCTTGCCCACCTGCACTTTCTAGAGCAAAACTCCAGCTTTCATTCAATGCCCATTGGCTGGTCCAGTCTAAATATCACCGAACAAGAGATGATATTTCTTGGTCTCACATCTGGACTGCTGCCCCTTGCCTAATCCCCTGACTCCTGGTAATGGTTCCTTCTGCCCCCTGGTGTCCAGGGCCCTCCTCTTGCCTCAAGGAGGCAAAGGCTGGGTGGAGGTGGTAAGAACTAAGAACCATGCAAGCTGCTCCCACTGTGTCCAGAGAAGCAATTCAGAGCAGGCTGGGGTTACTCTAGGGTGGAGTTACAATTTGACTAGTACCTTGCAGAATGAGTAAAGTAGAGGTAAGCAGATGAGTGATGTGGGGTCTGAGCAATGGCAAGGTGTGAAGAAAAGCTTGGAGCAAAATACAGGACAGAGAAGCACAGAGGAACAGGGGCTAAGCAAGAGGGACCCAAGGCACCAAATCACCAGGACTTTTTAATCTGGTGATTGTGTCAGTTATTAAGCTGTTGCTCCTCAGCTCCAACCCACCCTCTATAATTCACTTTGATGAATTAAAATGATGCTATAATGATGCTGAGATCGGGACTTCGCAAACCACATTTCTGCTTTGCCAACTACTCTTTATTGTTGTTGTTCTTACTAGGTGCCTTTGAGCTGGCTCCGACTCATGGCAACCTGATATATAACAGAACAGAACATTACCTGGTCCTGTGCCATCCTCACAATTGTTAGTATGTTTGAACCCATCATTGCAGCCAGCATGTCAAGCCATCTAACTGAGGGCTACCCTCTTTTTCACTGACCCTCTACCAACCTTTTCCAGTTTTTGGTCTTTCTTGATGATGTATCCAAAGTAAGTAAGTCAAAGTAAGTAAGTCAAACCATCCTCATGTCTATGGAACATTCTGGTTACATTTCTTCTAAGATAGATTTGTTTATTCTTCTGATAGTCCACGGTATATTC
>NW_004444324.1:32302-34498 GCF_000243295.1 Trichechus manatus latirostris
TGCTCCCACTGTGTCCAGAGAAGCAATTCAGAGCAGGCTGGGGTTACTCTAGGGTGGAGTTACAATTTGACTAGTACCTTGCAGAATGAGTAAAGTAGAGGTAAGCAGATGAGTGATGTGGGGTCTGAGCAATGGCAAGGTGTGAAGAAAAGCTTGGAGCAAAATACAGGACAGAGAAGCACAGAGGAACAGGGGCTAAGCAAGAGGGACCCAAGGCACCAAATCACCAGGACTTTTTAATCTGGTGATTGTGTCAGTTATTAAGCTGTTGCTCCTCAGCTCCAACCCACCCTCTATAATTCACTTTGATGAATTAAAATGATGCTATAATGATGCTGAGATCGGGACTTCGCAAACCACATTTCTGCTTTGCCAACTACTCTTTATTGTTGTTGTTCTTACTAGGTGCCTTTGAGCTGGCTCCGACTCATGGCAACCTGATATATAACAGAACAGAACATTACCTGGTCCTGTGCCATCCTCACAATTGTTAGTATGTTTGAACCCATCATTGCAGCCAGCATGTCAAGCCATCTAACTGAGGGCTACCCTCTTTTTCACTGACCCTCTACCAACCTTTTCCAGTTTTTGGTCTTTCTTGATGATGTATCCAAAGTAAGTAAGTCAAACCATCCTCATGTCTATGGAACATTCTGGTTACATTTCTTCTAAGATAGATTTGTTTATTCTTCTGATAGTCCACGGTATATTCAATATTCTTCTCCAACACCACAATTCTAATGCAGCAATTCTTCTTCCATCTTCCTCTTTTATTGTCCAACTTCTGCATACATATGAGGTGATTGAAAAGTCCATAGCTTGAGTCAGGTGCACCTTAGTGCTTCTTGTTAGGATCTGCCAATCAGGGGCATTGAAGGGCAACTGGAGAAGGGAGAAGGGGCACTCCTTGTTTCCTGTGGACTTCCCATCTGCTTCCTGCTCCTGTGAGCATCACCCTGGCAATGTTTCTTCCACACAGGAGAGGTAGTTCCTTCCTTTTGTGGCAGCTAAATTCAGTTTGCAGTTTTTCCACCACCTGCAGAACCAGCCTTATTGTGTACGACCTGGGCAACGCTCCTTTTCAGAGATCAGGTCATAGATTCAGGAGCCTGAATACAGCTCAGAGACACTAACACCAATGGCAGAGATGAGAAAATCCAAATAAAGATCAAGAATGTATGGAAAAAAACTACTACCTCAGTACCATGAGACCAGAAGAAATGGATGGGGCTCAGCTACCATTACTGAATGTTTCAATCAAGAACGCAACAGATGAATTCTGATCAAAAGGAGGACAAGTGTGGAACAGAACTTCAAACTCATATGGAAACCAGACTTACTCGATCCACTGAGACTAGGGGAACCCGAATCTAATGTCTAAAAATAATCTTTACACCTTGAACTGAAACTATCCCATGAAGCCATCGTTAAACTAAACAATAGTATAGCCCAATTAATAAAGAATGTTTGCCGTGAGCATTGCACTCTTATAAATAATTGTCTATATGAGTTTAAACTGGCAACAGTTAATCTAACGCATAGACGAAGAGCTTTAAAGGGAAGAGAACCTAAATTAATGGTGATGAAACAATATGAATAGAGATAGTGAGAACGGTGACACAATATGAAGTATGTTACCAATGTCATTGAACTGTTCATATAGAAATTGTGAATGGATGTATGCTTGGTTGTGTATATTGCCACCGAAAATAAATAGAATATTAACCTCCCTTCCCCTCCTCCATAAAAAAAAAAAAAGAATGTTTGGAAACCATGTATGCAAAGTGTGGAAATGTATGCAAAGTGTGGAAGTCCAGCTTTCCTTATGGAAACACACTATTGATGCTGTCTGAATTGGGTGTTTATGTGTTTGTGGATCTGTTCCTTGGTTCTCTATTAATTTCCTTTTTAAAAGAAAATTTTACTTCCTGTACCAATAAGTCATTGCCTAATGATCAATTACTTGAGAATTATAATAATTCTAAGTATCTGACAGAGTAAGTCCTCCCATCTGATTTTGTTTCTTTGGGATTATCTTGGCTATTCTTACCATTTCTCTTCTATATAATTATTAGAAACAGTTGATCAAGTTACCTAACCACATTCAAAATGCACAACAAATATACCAACCCTTTTTGTATTTTGTTTGGAATGCATTGAAAACATGGATTACTGTAGTCTTCAATGTCTTTCAAT
>NW_004444324.1:37304-67016 GCF_000243295.1 Trichechus manatus latirostris
TTCTTGTTTGGTAGTAATAAGGTTCCTATCTCTCTGTTTGCATCTCTCTCCTTTTATCTCTTGTAAGATAAAAGATGATGCAGGCCACACTCCGGGGAAACTCCCCTTACATTGGATTAGGGCTGTGACCTGAGTAAGGGAATGGCATCCCATCCTAATTCTCTTTAACATAACCTCATCCTGCCTCATTACCTATCATAGAAGGTAGGATTTACAAGACATAGGAAAATTGTATCAGATCACAGAATGGAGGACAAACACACAAAACTGGGACTCATGGCCTAACCAAGTTGACACATATTTTTGGGGAACACAATTCAATCCATGACATTATATTTCTGACATAATTGTGTTGGTTTTGAATAACTTATTTTGCACATTCTGTCCACAATTTTCTATGTTTATTTTTCTTGTTTTCTTTTGAGTTGATTGGATGTTTTTGCCATTTCATTTTTTTGCCTCTAGTTTAGAAATTTTTCCTGTATTTTATTTCACATTCATGTTTAATTTATCAAAGTTGAAATTTATTCAATATCATTGCCATCTTCCCAAACAATACAAGACCCAAAAATATTTTAATTTTAACCTCCTTTTCTAACTATGGTACTGATGTCCAATATTTTAGTTTTACCATATTTGTAACTTCGCATGACATTATTGTTATTTTATAAAGTCAGTATTTGTTTAGATTTATTTATATATTTACCAGACTTTTTTTGTTTATCGTTTCATCTTGTATCTTAAACTTTCCATCCAGGGTTACTTTCATACCAAATCACAAAACTTGTGCTTAGTACCTGCCATGTGCCTGGCCCTGGCTGTATGCTGAGTCTGCAGCATTGAGTGTCTGCCCTTAAGGAGCTCTTAGAAACAGACAGTGAATAGAGAATGTCAACATAGCTTGTCAAGTGCAAAGATAGAGGGAACACAAGATGCTTCCGTAGGTGACCCAGAAGAAGGTGGGATGGAGAGAAAAAGGGAAAGGAAAGGAAGGAAAAGGATAGAAGGGGAGAGACGAATTGGTCAAACAAAGCTTTTTGGAGGAAATAACTCTGTTAGCAGGTCTGGAAGGAGAAGTAGGGATTATTGAGTTACTCAAGAGCAAATGGAGAGTTTCAGAAAGAGGTGGGTGAGCAGGCAGAAATGGGTGTGGCATGTTCAGGGCCCTGTGGGTAGTTGGATGATATATGTGGGGCAGGGAGAGTCAGAAGAGACAAGCCTAGAGAAGTAAACAGAAGGCTGCTCACCAAAGCCTGGAGGGTCAAGCTATAAATTTCCCAATTTTCTCTGTAATCAGTGGAATGCCCTAGAGGATTCTGAGCAGGGAGTGGCAGGATCAAAGTTGGGATTTAGAAACATTACTTTTAGTGTCCTGAGGGATGGACTAGATGGACTCTTCCTCCACCATGGGCCAAAATGATAGAAATTCCTACTATTTTCAAAATCCCTAATTTAGGAAAATACATTATCTCTGGAAGGGAAGTTAACAACAGGCAGACGCAATCCCTGCGTATCTCACAAATTCCTTAATGCTCACCTAATAATGCACTAGCCCCAGCCAACACATAAACATCTATAGCATATGAGACTGAATCCCTTTCTCAGATAAGGTAACAAAGCAGAACTAGGTCTGAAGATTATGTAGCATAGGAAAGGTAACTTAATTCATTCTCAAATTTTTTGTTTCTTATTAAAAAGGTAATGGTTACAGTCAAGATGGCACAGGTAAATTCAGTCTTCAGAATCATCACCTCTTTTCTGAACATATGGTAATGGGAGATAAAGTACACAAAGAGAAAAATCAGTTTCAAAAACAAAGGAGACCTATCTGTGGAGCCAGAAAGGGAATAGAGAAGACAAGAGACAGAGAGTTGCTGGGCTCGGAAATGGTACTGGCTGTGTCATAGGAAGTTAAAGTGTTCATCCGGACAGGAAGACTCAGAGGTCAGAAAGCCAAACTTTAGGAGGAAACCTGCCCTCTGGACACGAAGAAGGATGAGCAAAATTAAATTCCCACCTAGACACATCCTAAAGAAATCATAGAGGAGTGAGGGGAAAGAGAAATTTCCTCCAAGGAGTAACAGTGGATGACTTCTTAACAGCAATAAGCGTCAGAAGGCAATGGGTTATCTACGATGTGCATAGAGTTACCCAGAAAGTGACAAATGGAAGCAAAAAGTTGGAAAGTGATGTTAAGAGATGAAAGATGTATGGAGGATTAAGGCAGTCTAATATACATGTGATCAGATGTCTAGAAGATCAGATTTCTAAAAAAGAAACACAGAAATGGAGAGAGTCAATACTTGAAGAGATAGGTGGCTGAATTTTTCCAAATTACTAAATACACCAAACTTCAGAATACAGGAATGTCAAAGATTTCCAAACAGGATAATTACAAAGAGACCCACACCTAGACACATCATAGTGAAATGGCTAAGCAACAAAGACAATGAGAATATATTAAAAGTAATGAAAGAAAATATAGATTAAATAAAAAGATAAAACAATTATTCTGAATTGATAACTTCTGAACAAAGAAGCCATAAAACACTGAAATGATCCTTAAAATTGCTGAGCAAAAACTATCGATCTAGAATTGTATATTTATCAAAACTGCTTTCAAGGACATGAAGAAATAATGACATTTTCAGACAAAAAAAGAAACTCTCACTGTCTTCATTACCTGAAAAAAACAAAAACAAACAAACCTGTTGCCATCAAGTCGATTCTGACTCATAGAGACCCTATAGGACAGAGTAGAACTGCCCCATAGGGTTTCCAAGTAGCAGCTGGTGGATACGAATTGCCAGCCTTTTGGTTAGCGGTCAAGCTCTTAACCATTGCACCACCAGGGCTTCATTCTACATTACCTGGTGCTACTTTAAAGAAGTGGCTTTAAAGAACAGAAATTTATGGTCTCACAGTTTTGGAAACCAAGAGTCCAAATTTAGGGAGTGGGCAGGGACATGCTCTGTCTGCTCTACCAGAAGATCCATCCTTATGTATTTCAGCTTCTGGCAGCCCTGGGCATTTCCTAGTGTTCCTTGGCTTGCAGATGTGTCTCTCTGTGACTGTTTTCCGTTTTTATAAGACACTAGGCAGAATCAATTGAGTTTAGGACCCATTCTACTTTGGTATGTCCTCATTAGCATGACAAAAGAAAATCCTATTTCCAAACAGGGTCACATTCAACATTACTTTTGAGGGGATTAAATTCCATTCATAACTCTCAGTAAGGAAATTCTAAAATAATTCAGGCAGAAGAAAGTAATCCCAGACCGAAAGTCTGATATGCAAGATGAAACATAACCAAAAAATGTGCCTGAGGGAGTAGACCCCCGCTTGTATGCCATGGGAGTTCTACTCTCGTTGGCCAATGACCAAAGCTCTCCACATGACTCCTGGGCAATCTCATCATTTTCCTTTCTCCTGGGAACTGAGTTTCTGCCTCAAGGTCAGGACTTTTCTGGAAGGCAGTACTTTCCTCCTTTCCATTGCCCCATACCAAGCAGACCTCCCTGGTGAAGCAAGAAATCTGAAAGAATAGTTTGCTTAGGAAAGCACTTTTAGAATGAACCTCAGCTGGAATAAAATGCTTGCTCCTTACCAACTCCAGGGCTCTGCCAATAGGTGTGCTGACTTGGCTGGGTAAGGGTTGTAGATGAGCCAACTCACCTTACACTAGGCACTTTTAGAGAAATTCTCCTACAGGCCTACAAACTCTAAGTTCACAGAAACTCAGTGTAGCTCTTCCATTTCACTACCAGCAGTTTCTAGGCAATTGTGTACTGATGAAGTGCATAGGCTTAAACCTGGGCTCAAAGCCTGGCTCTGCCCTTTGTATTATGCATTCAGGATATGTTTCTTAATGTCTCTGTTCCTCAGTTTCTTCATCTGTAAAATGGAGGTTAAAATTATAGAACCTACCTCATAGGATTGACGTAGTGGATGCAACAATGGGCTCAGATATAGCAACGATTGTAAGGATGGCGCAGGACTAGGCAATGTTTCATTCTTTTGTACATACGGTCACTATGAATCAGAACTGACTCAATGGCACCTAGCAACAACACTTCATAGGATTGTTGGGAGGATTAAATGAGTTAACAGATAATACCTAGTACTCTAAACTTAGAAATGTTAGTAGTCATAGCTCTCCTCTAAAACTTTGTGGAGCATCAGGCAAGCCTTGTTCCCTCTGTCCTTAGTCTGCCCATCTGCTCTGAGGGTGTTGGGCTATATAATGTGCCTCACAGGAGCTAGAACTCCCTGGTTGTCTCCTAGCCACATGCTCACCAGCCTCAACCCTGGTCAGGTTCCAAACACAGAGGATGTATTTATAGAGCAGAACAGCTAGACATAGACCTGAAATCACATTTCTCTTGGCCTTGATGGTTATTGGCAATCACACTGATGATCCACTCTTTCTCTGTCTGACACTCCACCCTTTCATGGTGTCTTAGTCATCTAGTGCTGCTCTAACAGAAATACCACAAGTGGATGGTTTTAGCAAAGAGAAGTTTATTCTCTCACAGTCCAGTAGACTACAAGTCCAAATTCAGGGCGTCAGCTCCAGGGGAATGCTTTCTCCATCAGCTCTTGAGGAAGGTCCGTGTCATCAATCTTCCTTTGGTCTGGGAGCTTCTCTGCGCAGGAATGTCAGGTCCAAAGGACATGCTCTGCTCCCGGCACTGTATAATCTCATCACAGTGATAGAATTTACAACACGTAAGGAGATCACATATCTCGTCATAGTGATAGAGTTTACAACACATAAGGAAATCACATCAGATCACACAATCATACAACACTGGGAATCATGACCCAGCCAAGTTGCTACACACATTTTTTGGGGGACACAATTCAATCCATGACACACGGGTAGACTGCCTTTACTGAGGGAATTCTCACAGGATTTGCTGCAGCAGGAATTGGAGTGAGGTATGTATTAACCCTTTAATCTCAATGCTGGCTAGCAACTTTGAGCCAAGCATCACTCCTCTCCAAGGCTCCAGATCCCAAGGATCAGATCAGATGTCACCAGCAAGATGGTTCAGGTCTTCTCTGTAATGAGTAGAGGAGAGTTAGCAAGAGCTATTTTCCCTTTATTTTCAACAGGGAGCCCTTGCTTCTTTGGGAAGCTGGTAACGCAGTGTGGAGTCTAAATATTCAATAGTCCTCGTTCTCTCCCCCCTCCCACAATGCCTACCCAACTCTTGCCTCAGTTTGTTATACAGTGAAACCTGTGAGAGCCAGAACTCAATGGAATGGCTTTGTTTTTCTGGGTCTTGTAAGTTTTCCACCTTTGAGAGGGTGGAGTCTTATCACTTTTCTATCTCTTCTTTTAGTGGAAAATATTTGAATTTTCTTTGTCTGACAGGCTTCTACCTTACACAGATTCCAGCTTTCATAGGTTATACTGTATCTTTATGCCTTAGTGCCATCTCATCAGCACTAGCAGGAGACCGGGGATCAAGTCTCCGGTCAGTCCCCTCTTGACTCTTGGTTAATTAGTCACATTGCAGCACACTTGTGGACCCTGTTGGACACTGCCACTGGGGCTACTCCTTTCTTCCTGTTCCTGTGTTTTCCAAATCTCTGACTTATTAATGGTTTCCTGAATTTACACTTTCCTACTTATGCACGTGGAGAGAAATCGTATGTATGCTTTCTATATTCATGAGAAGATACATTGCACTCACATAGGAACAATAAGAGGGATTGGTCAGTTTTGCCATCCCACTGGGCTTAAAAGAGAGCCAATTCCAGAACAAAGGGAGGATCTCACCACCACCAAGAAAGAAGAGCCAGGAGTAGAGTGCATCCTTTCGACTTGGGATCCCTGTGCTCAGAAGCTCCTGGAACCAGGAGACAGAGAGAGGGAGCCCATCAGAGCACCCACACATATACATTGGATGCAGGCCACACCTCAGGGAAGGGCGTGACTTGAGTAAGGGTGGGACTTGAGTCATACCCTCCTGCAAGGCTGTGACTCAAGATATACCCCACACTAATCCTGCCTCATTAACATATAGAGGTGAGGATTTACAACACATAAAATGGAGGATAATTAGGCTAATTACATCAGATCACAAAATGGAGGACAGCCACACAATACCAGAAATCATGGCTTCACTAAAGCCAACACACAGCACCAACCATCATACCTTGATAGGATTCCATACACCTTGTTTGCATGGTCCCACCCAATGACTGTGTGGGAGTCACAGAGACTATGCTAGAAGGGCCATATTCAGTAATTCACTGAACTGCAGTATGCGTTCTATGTCCACGAGAAGAAACATTACACTCTCATATGTCTGCAAAGCTCAGAGCAGGATGCACATGTTTTGGCTCAGTTGGGATTATTATCTGGGTTCAAACACCTGAACTCAAGGGTGGAGTGGTTGAGGGAAATGTCTCTGATTTAGACAGAGCATTTATTTTCCAAGAAAACTCTATGCATATGCAATTGCTTCTTACCTTGGTCCAGTGGCCTAGCCCTCCAGGTTTTGCTTTCCTCACCTTTACACAGGCTGCTGTGAGATTGCATGAGGTGATTTGTGCCCTTACCTGGCATGGGGCTTGCAGGGACACAGCTCTGTGCCTCTCCTGTCTCTTCTGCCTCCCAGACTCAGTCTGAAACCTCGCTTCTCCAAACAACATCCCCATGGGAGTGAGGATAAGGACAAGTATAACAAATGTAAAGCATTTCACAAAACTTTGAAATACATGTTAGCATGGCACCTGTTCAAAGAGGGAGGAGTCAGGTCTCTGCCCTTGAGCAGGACCTAGAGCAGTTTTGTGTGAAATGGTGGCATTGCTACCGAGGCCTGGGGTCATTTGCTCCCACATTCAAGCACCTTCCACTAAAGTGTGGAGTCAGAACCTCTGGAGCTCCTCAGGCCTCCCCCAGTGAGCCAGCCTCCTTCCCTAGCACCTGCCTCTGGGAAGTGGGGCCCTGAGGTAGTCCTCCTCCAAAGCAATGAAGTGGCCAACAGCTGGCTCTGTATTTTAAGACTGTGTGAATTCTGGGGTGAGGCTCATTTGATTTACATTACTTTTTTCTGATTATATATTTTTTGGTAGAAGATTTAGTTGGGAAATACTTGATAGGAGGAGAGTATTAGAAACCATCAGAAAGCAACCACACGTAGCTGGTTACCATCTGCTACAGGAGGTAAGTTGTCTACAGGGTCAGTGGAACAGTGATGGAGATGGGTCTGCTCTGCAGAATCTTAAAGATTTATGGAGCTCATGATCTCCACAGTGTGGACCAGTTTGACAGACGGTACACAGCCTGGTGAGGGATTTCATGGAGTTGCTGTCAAGTCAACTTCAACTCATGGTGACGTCGTGTGTGTCAGAAAAGAACTGTGCTCCATAGGGTATTCAATGGCTGATTTTTCGGAAGTAGATCATCACGGGGTTCTGACTCCACACTTTAGCAGGTGGTGCTTGGGTGTGGGAGCAAATGACCCCAGGCCTCGTTAGATAGTCAGATGTCACTCGAGGTGCCTCTAGGTGGATTTGAACTGCCAACCTTTTGATTAGCAGCAGAACACAACCTTTTGTGCCACCTAGGAACTCCGAGGGACCCAATGTTGTTGTTGTTGTTGTTAGTTGCCATTGAGTCAATTACAACTCACAGCAACCCTATGTGTGCAGAGTAGAACAACACTCCATAGGGTTTTCAAGGATCTGACTTTTTGGAAGCAGATCACCAGGCCTTTCTTCTGAGGTGCCTCTTGGTGGATTTGAACTGCAAATCTTTTGGCTAGTCATCTAGTGCTTAACGTTTGCACCACCCAGGGACACTGAGGGACTCCATAAAGGTGCCTAATCCTGCAGGGCAAAGAGGGACAATGCATGCATTAAAGCTCCATGTCTCTGCCTCTGGAGAGAAAGAATCCTGGAAAAGCTCCTTTGAATGCAGGGGAAGCTCTCTCCATGACCTCAGCACCCTGCCTACTATTGCAGGTGGGCTTTTCCAACCTCTTCTGCACCTTTTTAACAAGCCTGGGCCAATGCTAGATATATTGTGTATTTTAATGTTTTTCACTTATGTTTTGTCATAAGCATTTTTTCATCGTATTAAAACTTCTTTGTAACATTTTATTGGTGGCAGAGTATCTAATTGTAAGTCTGCATCATAATTCTTTTAACATTCCCCTAATGAAGAACATTTAAATACTTCTGTTTTCCCTACTGTAAATAGAGCTATTTCAAATTTTTAAAACTGAAGTCTTGGTCTGTATTTCAGCATACTTTCTCAGGATAGACTTTTTAGAGGTAAAATTTCTGGGTCAAAGAATGTGAACACTTGCCAGACTCCTGGCACATTGTCAAGTCTACAGCCAGAGAGACACCAAAGGCTGCATTCCCCAGCGTGTAACATTGAGCCCTTACTGGCTTTGTGTGGGCTTCTTTTAAATATTCCCTGCTTTAATTAATAGGTTAAAATCATATGTGTGTGCGTGCGTGTGTGCGTGCGTGTGTGTGCAAACAATAGGTTAAATATTTATGTTTGTATTTTCTTGATTAGTAATGAAGCTGCACATTTTTTCCTGTTAGAGTCATTTTTCAAGGGAAAGTGATTTATAGAGGGGTGGAATAAACAAGTTAGAGAACTTCCTTTTACCTCTCTGGGGGGTGGCTGCAGTTAGCTGCCAGGAATTCCAGTTCAGTTTGGCTGTTTAAAAATCTCCAGCCTTGTTTTGAAAATTAAACATGTCTGCAAAGGAAAGAAAAAACCTCCATGTAAACAACAAAAAAATGTATTTGTGATGGTACATTTCAATGAGCATTGAAAGGAATGGAGAACTACTGTGGTAGAGAGCTTTCATCACTCATACAGGAAGGGAGGGATAGGATTTATGAACCCCGTTTTTATTAATGGGAGTCCCTGGGTGGTGCAGACAGTTAAGCACTCAGCTACTAATGAAAGATTGGCAGTTCAAACCCACCCAGAGGTGCCTCAGGAGAAAGGCCTGGTAATCTGCTTCTGAAAGGGCACAGCCATGAAGACTCTATGGAGCTCAGTTCTACTCTGACACATATGCGGTCACCATGAGTCATAATTGACGTAAGGGCGACTGATTTCGTTTTTTGCTTGTTTATTTGTTTGTTTGTTTTTACAAGTTATTGAATCAGCGCTGAAAGAGGTGAGCCTTCCAACTCTGCTCCATGTCATCTCCCAGGAACCAACTTGTTTCTTCAATTGCAAGACACCAGCTGCAAGGTGACAGTCAACTGCAAGATACCAACAAGTGCAGCTCAAGTCTCAGTCTTAGTTGAGTGGCAGAGGCTGCCTGGAGCAGGGTGTGGAGGAGGATGGGGAAACCCAGCCTGGCTTCAGAGGGAGAGTGTCATGATCGATAAGCAATGTCTTCCAAGGTCAAATGGCATGGGAGAACTGCAGAGATGCTCAGAATTGCAGAGGTGCCCAGTACTGCACAAGAACCAGGATTTTACAGGTGCTTAGTATTGCACAGATGCCCAGTACTGCACAGATGTCAGTGTTGCACAGATGCCAATATTTTACAGGGGCCCAGTGTTGCAAAGATGCGAGCATTGCACAGGTGCCAGTATTGTACAGGTGCCAGTATTGTTCAGGTGCCCTGTATTTATAACACACATGGAACCTGCTCCCTCTGGTGTCTCCAAGACCCCATTTCTTTGTCTCACAAGTTAATGAGTAGAGTGAACATAAGTACTCATACTGGTTTCCATGACATTGTGGGTAACATGCCTGCTTTTTGACCTGCCTTCAAGTGTGGCCTCTTTTCTGTACCATGTTGTCACATGGGGGCAGAATGGTGTTCTGACCTGAGAAGGGTATCAGGGCTGAGACTTGGCAAAGTAGTGCAGTTGGAAAGGTTTCCATTCCACCCACACATAAACCTGCTGAGGCCCCACATTCTGCTCTCCCACCCCCAGGCAATTGCTGCCCCGAGTGGCTCTGGACAGAGAAGTTAGGCATTGAGCCTCACACTTCTCCCTGCATCACCATGCCTGGAAGGGTGTGTGTGGTAGAGACCTTACCACACCCCATCTGTGATTGAAGCTTGAATTGAGGAACTTCTGACTTACCAGGGGCTGAAAGTTTGGGTAGAGTGGCCCTCTCTGAGCATCTCCGCTCATAAGGGCAGATTTTAAGGGCTAGCTCTTCTGCGTTCTTTGTTTCTATTTTACCTCTGGGGTCATAGCCAGCATCTTTTGTCCCAGAGGAGCTGCTAATGTGTCTATAGGATGCTGAAAGAGTTGGTTCATTCCATGAAGATTTCAGTTACAAAGGCGCACAAGCAAAACATCCACAGACCCAATGTGTACATATTGGACCTTTCCTCCATGGGCTCCAGTGTTATGTCTACAGGGAGCCCCACAGCCAGTGCCAGGCCAGGTGGGCTCACAATGTGTCAAGAGATGCTTGGACATTGCATCAAACATCCTGGGAAAGATAGCAGAACAAAGGACCCCTACTCTCAAGGTGTGGGAACACAAGAGACTCATGGAGAATTATTTCCCAACAAGGTAGGCACTGCCATATTTCAAAGTCCAAATTTCTTAACATGGGCCCAAGACCTCCACAGTCCATGCATTCTGATTTGCTGGTAACAAGGCTGGGATGCATTAACGACTCTAAGCCAGTTAGCATGTTGCTAGGGTTTAAAGTATGTGCTTTTGAGATACTTTTCCCTATTCAGGCTTCAATGGCCTTTACACTGCCTTCTTCCCGCACTACACCTTCTAACTCATCTGTAACATCAGCTGCCAAAGTGATTTGCAAGCCTGACCAGATCTGCACCACTTCCTCCTGTAAGCCCCTCCCAGGGCTCTCCACCAGCACCTACACGATGACCTTCAGTCTCGCCAGCCTGACACCAGCCCCTTCACTGCTAGGTCGGTCCTCATCCTCGGTCTCTCCCACTCACCCTGTGCTTCAGGAACACCACCACCATGTGGTTTGTGAACTTGCTTGTTTCTCTGTATTGTCATGCCCTCCTCTGGCTAACTCCTTCAGAACCTGGCTCAGAGTTCCCTCCCCCGGGGATCCTTCCCTGCCCTCCTCATCAGGCTGGTTAGACTTGGTACTTTTCCACCACGGACCCCCAGCAACTGATGCTGTTACCACATTTCCTATCTCTGATCCTGGGCTCTGTACCTGTTGCACAGTATAAACTCAGAAAACGTTTGTGGGATGGATAAAGGCTTGAATCATAAGTGTCGCTGCCTGGCTGCTGAGGTCTGGATGTTTCTTAACATTTCAAGTGTCACCTCAGGAAGACAACGTCTGATGAACAACATCTGTGAACTAAATGGTCCTCCTAGAGGAAGGCGCATCCTTATCTGCCTGGGGCATCTTAGCAGACCCACAGATACTTTATCTTGAGAGGGATGACCATAGAACTCTTTCTGAAGTACTTTTTGACTTGGAGAGAAAAACAACAATAATTTCAGATATTTGAAAATAAAAAATGGCCAATGTATTTTGCTAGAAGTTAAAGAGTGTGAGGTCAGTAATATTGGTAAGAGAGACTTCTTGATTACAGGATGACCCCAGAGATTGAGTTTTGGCAGTGTCTTCCAACTTCAGAGCCAGGATTCTGCATTTATGAATCCACCCATGAACTAAGACATTCCCAAAATTGCATGCCTGTATTTTTTCATGTAATAGCAGCCCAAAAAAACACAACCAAACCTGTAACCTGGCCCCAGCCATCTCTCTCATCCACTAGCAAAGGAGATGGAGAAAAGTGTTCTGCTTTAAACAGCCAGTCATGCTGCAAGATACAATCTCTATCTTCCAAAGCTGTTTGCTATACAAGCATCCTGTAAAAGACACTTAGTGGACACTTAGTGCCTAGCTCTCAAGATGTGAGAAATATGAGAGACCCATGGAGAATTGTGTCCCAACATGGTAGGCACTGCCAAGTTTCAAAGTCCAAATTTCTTACCCTCCAGTGTCCAGCTCTAGATGTATTCCAATTTGCTGGTGAGAAGGCTGGGATACGTTAAAGGCAATGAGCCCAGTTATTTAGCACATGGCTGGGGTTTAATGTATGTGCTCATTCATTCCAGAAGTAATTATGGAGCAATCACTGGGTTCTATGCACTGTGATTACCTTTTTGGAAGACAATTCTTCACGAGTCTCTTGCGTTTCTCACATATTGAGAGTGAGAAACTAACTGCCCTTTGCTCTAGACTATCTTTTCAAGGAGGTCTGTAGAGAAAACAGCCTTGGAAGTAGAGATGGTATTTCCCTTGAGGACAAAGGGCACGCATGCCTATTTCTGAATATAATAAAGATAATGTCTCTTCTCCAAGCAAAAGACTGACTTGCTTACTGCCTATTATAAGAGATTCTGGTTCTCTAGCTCAGGACTCCTCTTCTGTCACTCAACTCACTGCCTGTGCAGGCATTCATCTGGGACCACCCACTTTGCCTCAGGGAACTTGGGAGAAACCAAAATGGATGCAAATATGCTAATGTTCATGCTGCTTGCTGGGCTATGAGTGATAAAGTCTTTTGTCTCTGACTCAGGAATCTCCTGACTTCTGTCAGCATTGAGGAAACAATTGCAGGCTAACTAAAAAAACAAACAAACCAAACTCTATGCCCTTGAGTTGATTCTGACTCATAGTGACCCTGTAGGACAGAGTAGAACTGCCCTATAGGATTTCCAAGGAGCAGCTGGTGAATTCCAACTGCCGACCTTTTGATTAGCAGCCAAGCTCTTAACCACTGCTCCACCAGAGCTCCACTAATTAGTTTGAAAGTAGGGTAAAATCTCAGACACTTCACAGTTCTTGATATACCTCTCTAAGCTTATATTCCTATTTAATTTGATCTTGAAAACACTTGACTCAAGTATTTTTAACCTCATTTTGTTCATAAGAAGACTAAAGCATAGAGAAGTACCTCTTCATAAGTCACAGAACAAGTTAGTGCCAGAGATAAAATTGCAGTCCACCTCTGTCCAATTCCAGGCCATTCTCTTTCCATAACATTGTGTTCACATTTTAAATTGCTAACATTAAAATGCCTCTTATTCTATTTGTGGCACTGGGCTAGTTAAAATCCTGTTGGTTCCTAAATCATACCCATTGCTATGATGATAAAAATGCTTAGGCAAGAAAGGGTAAACGATTCAGTAGCCTCTCCTCCAAGGAAACATAAAAAAGATAAAATCATCTGGAGTTCCTTTCATTAAAAAGAGAAGAAGAAATTTCTTCGATAGCATTTATATAACAGTTTGCTTGGAACCCTGACCCATTGTCCTTTCTCCTGGTGAGTGAATGAGATCCATTTCCCACCAGAAGGGTGGGTTGAGTTATGTGAAATCCAGACTAAACACCCTGGTAGCAGGAGTACAGGGTGTGCTCCAGGATGTGGAAGTGGATCCGGCCCCTGAAGCAAGGTCCAGACTTTCATAAGCCTTTCTTGCTGTTGTTGCTAGCTGCCATCAAGTTGGCCCCTGACTCATGGCAACTCCATGTACAACGGAGTGAAACACTGCCTGGTCCTGTGCCATTCCCATTATCTGTTGTGGATTGGACTATTGGGATCCATAAGGTATTCACTGGCTGATTTTTGGAAATAGATCACCAGGCCTTTCTTCCTAGTCCATCTTAGTCTGGAAGCTCTGCTGAAACTTGTTTAGCATCACAGGAACATGCAAGGCTCCCCTGACTGCACATAAGATGGAGTGGCCAGGGATCGAACTTGGGTCTCTTGCATGGAAGGCGAGAATTCTACCACTGAACCACCACTGCCTCATAAACCTTTAGAAGCCCCTTTTAAAATTTCCATGGTGTATTTTCATCCTGTGTCCTGTTTAATTTTCTCATTGCTACACCCTTATGATAGAGACTGTGGTGAGTAAGGTTGTGGGTCAACTTGCCTGAGTCATGATTCTCAGTGGTTTGGCAGTTATGCTGTGGTTTGGTAGTTATGCTGTGGTTTAGCAGTTATGCAATGACATAGTCATCTCCACAATGAGATCTGCTATGAGTAACCAATAAGTTAAAGAGAGTTTTCTTGCAGGTGTGGCCTGCCTTCAGTATAGAAATGGAAGTTCTAGCAAGGCTCTCGTTTTGGATCTTGCATCTGGCTCATCATCATCTGACCTCCAATTCCTGGGACTTAAGCTAACAGCTTACTTGCCTATCTTGGGATTCATCAGCTACTGCAGCCTGTGAGCCAGCAGCCTGCCATTTGACCTGCTGATCTTGGGTTCGTCAGCCCCTGCAGCTGTTTGAGTCAGGAGAAGCTGCCAGCCTGATGCCTGACTCATGAAACTGGGACTTGCCAGCCTCTACAACCATGTGAGCCATTTCCTTGAGATCTTTCTCTTTGTATATATGCATATATATGTGCTTCACTGGTTTTACTTCTCTAGAGAACCCAGCTGAAGACATTTGGTACTGGAAGTGGCTCTAGAGAAATAAAGTTGTAAAGATGAATTTTCTAAATTGGTTCTCAAGTCTGGTTAGTCTTAAAGATGCTGATGACTCTGCTTTCGGTAGGAAAGAGGGCACCACTATTCCACGGTGTGAGGTGGTAATGGAAATATGCAAAATATCACCACTAATAGATCAAGTATTGGTCAGAGGCAAGGCTCTGGGTGACTGCATGTTTGATATTTTTTTACATTTTTGTTAGAATGAGAAGCATAAGAAAGCTGGTTAGTTGGTCCTACTTTCATTAGACAAAGTGGTGAAAGAAACAGTTGAACTCAGGGCTTCAGAGTCACAGCTCAAGAGCTACTTGTGCCTTGAAAGAAAGCCTTATTTCTTGTAGTAACAGAGCTGATATTGCCAAAAAACAAACTAAGAGTCTTATCATAAGAGTGGCTAAATTACAATGCCAATTCAATTCCCATCCTCAAATAGTCTCTGAAGTTAAAGTGAGAGCATTGATGGGGAAGAAATGGGATCCTGAAACTTGCTTTGGGGAAATACGGGCAGATAATCAGGAAGTTCAGTCCCTAAATTCTGGTGAAGCACTCCTGCCAACAGAACCAGCTCTCTCACTCCCATCTGAAGAGATTACTCCATCTTTGCTAAGCCACCCTCCCCAATAAAACCATTATCACTTGCACCCCTATTTGAAGAGATTAACCCAGTTGTGTCAGATGAGCCTGGAATGGTGTGTGAGTCATTGCCTGAGCCAAATGGTTTATAAGACATTGCTGAATGTTCTCAGAACACATCTCCACCACCAATTTTTGCTTGTAGACCTATAACTAGACTTAAGTCCCAGTAAGCCCCAAAAGGTAAAGTACAAAGCATGAACCTGGAGGAGGTACGCTACACTCCAAAGGAACTCCTTGACTTTCTTAATATGTACAAATAGAAACCTGGGGAATATATATGGGAATGGCTATTAAAGGTGTGGGATAATGGTGCAAGAAACATAAAGTTGGATCAGTCTGAGTATATTGATATGGGCCAACTAAGCACAGATTCTTCATTCAATGTTCAGCTTGAGAGATAGATAAGAAACTGTTTATTTGGTTGTTTTGCTGAAGCATGGATTATGCTGTGGCCTACACTAAATTAAGTTGAAGTACCAGACCTACCTTGATATACTATAGAAGAAGGTATCCAAAGGCTTAGAGAAACTGGCATGTTAGAGTGGACTTATCAGGTTAGACCCAAGAACCATACATGGAGTGCCCAGAGGACACACCTTTTACCACAACTGTGAGGAACAAGTTTGTGAAGGGAGTCTCAGGATCCTTGAAGACTGCTGTGATTGCTATTTTATATAAGTCAGATTTAACAGTGGGAACTGCCCTAACTGAATTCAGATGCCTAACTACGATGGGGCTGATTGGACCCTGTGGTTGTAGGGGCCAAGTGGTGGCACTCAATGACAAAGACAAGGTGAGTTTGGTTACTGTAATGGACAGCGGAGTCAAAGCAGTAATCAGAATAGTCTGACTCTTATGGACTTACGGCTTTGGCTACTTAATCATAGTGTCCCTTGGAGTAAAATAGATGGTAAATCTACTAAATATTTACTTGAGCTGTACAAGTGGAAGAATTCAAGGCCAAGTGAACAGCAGTCTAACTCAGTTTGCCAGAACAGAGAGTTATGTCCCCACAATCAATTCCAAGACTTGAGCTAGTTCACAGATCCAAAACCCCTTGAATGAAGGGGAGGCTGTGTCCCCTTGAGGAGGGACCCTACTACATGGCCAGAAATTATACTGTTAATCTTTCTTCCAGCCTTCCCTAAAGGGATCCATGACCTTTTGAAGAGTGACTGTTAACCGAGGAAAAGGAAATAATCAGACTTTTCTGGGATTACTGGGTACTGGCTCTGAACTGACTCTAATTCCAGGAGACCCAAAATGTCACTGTGGCTCACCAGTCAGAGTGGGTACATATGGAGATAAGATTATTAATGGAGTCTTAGCTCAGTTCATCGCATAGTGGGTCCAGTGAGTTCCTGAACCCATCCTGTAGTGATTTTCCCAGTTCCAGAATGCATAATTGGAATAGATATACTTAGCAACTGGCTGAACCCCCACATTGGATCCCCAACAAGTAGAGTAAGGGCTGTTATGGTGGGAAAACTAAGTGGAAGCCATTGGAACTGTCTCTACCTAGGAAAAAACAATACTGCATTCCTGGAGGTATGGTAGAGATTACTGCCACCATCAAGAACTTGAAGGATACAGGAGTGAAGATTCTCACCACATCCCCATTCAACTTGCCTATTCGATCTGTGCAAAAAAACAAATGAATCTTGAAGAATGACAGTGCATTATCAAAAACTTAACCAGGTGGTGACTCCAATTGCAACTTCTGTCCCAGATGTAGTTTCATTGCTTGAGTAAATTAATATATCTCCTGGTACCTGGGATGCAGTTATTGATCGGGCTAATGCCTTTTTCTCCATACCTGGTTTGAAGGACCATCAGAAGCAGTTTACATTTAGCTGGCAAGGCCAGCAATACACCTTCAGTTGCCTTCCTCAGAGCTACATCAACTCTCTAGCCCTATGTCATAATTTAGTCTGCAGGGACCTTGGTCATCTTCCCTTCCATTACATTGATAACATTATGCTGATTAAATCTAGTAAGGAAGAAGTGTCAATGACTCTGGACTTATTGGTAAGACATTTGTATGCTAAAAAATACCAAAAACCAAACTCATTGCCATCGAGTTGATTCTGACTTGTAGCGATCCTACAGGACAGAGTAGAACTGCCCCATAGAGAACCTAGTGGATTTGAACTGCTGACTTTTTGGTCTTAACCACTACATCACCAAGACTTCCATTTGCCTGCTAGAGGGTGGGAAATTAATCCAACAAAAATTCAGGCACCTTCCACCTTTGTGTAATTTCTAGGGGTCCAGTGTGTGGGGCATGTCGAGATATTCCTTCTAAAGTGAAGGATAAGTTATTGCATCTGACCCCTACCAAAACTAAAAAGAAGGAACAATGTTTGGTAGGCCTCTTGAGATTTTGGAGGCAACATATCCCTCATTTGGATATGCTACTCCAGCCTTTTTATCAAGTGACTTAAAAAGCTGCTAGTTTTGGGTGGGGCCCAGAATAAGAGAAAGCTCTGTAACAGGTTCAGACTGTTCTGCCACTTGGGCCATATGATGTGGCTGATCCAAAGGTGCTTGAAATGTCAGTGGCAAATAGAGATGCTGTTTGAGTCTTTGGCAGGCCACTGTTGGTGAATCACAGCACAGACCCTGAAGATTTTGGGGCAAAGCCCTATCATCCACTGAAGATCACTACTTTTGAGAAACAGCTTTTGGCTTGCTGCTGAACACTTAACCATGGGCCACCAAGTCACCATGTGGCCTGCTCCTCATGAACTAGGTGTTTTCTGACCCACAGAGTCATAAAGTTAGATGTACACACCAGCACCCCGTCATTAAATGGAAGTGGTATATATGAGATTAGGCCTGAGCAGGACCTGCAGGCACAAGTAAATTGCATAAGAAAGTGACCCAAATGCCCATGGTCTACACTCCTGTCACATTACCTGCCCTCTTTCAGTCTGCACCTATGGCCTCATGGGGAGTTCCTTAAGATCAGTTTACTTAGGAAGAGAAAACTTGTGCCTAGTATACAGCTGGTTCTGCGAGATATGAAGCACTACTCGAAAGTGGACAGTGACAGCCCTACAGCCCCTTTCTGGGACCATCCTGAAGGATAGTGGTGAAGGGAAATCCTCCCAATAGGCAGAACATCGAGCAGTGCATCTGGTTGTACACTTTCCTTGGAAGAAGAAATGGCCAGATATATGACTGTATACTGATTCATGGGCTGTGGCCAATGGTTTTTCTGGATGGTCAGGGACTTGGATTAGAAAATTGGAGACAAAGATTTATGGGGAAGAAGTATGTGAACAGACCTCTCTGAATGGGCCAAAGAAGCGAAGATATTTCTGTCTCATGTGAATGTTCACCAAAGGGTGACCTCAGCAGAGGAAGATTTTAACAATTAAGTCAATAGGGTGATGCATTCTTTGGAAAGCAGCTGTTCTGTTTCCCCAGCCACTCCTGTTGCCCAATAGGCTCATGAACAAAGTGGCCATCGTGGTAGGGATGGATGTTATGCATGAGCTCAGCAACATGGCTTTCCACTCACCAAGACTGACTTGGCTACATTGATTGCTGAGTGCCCAATCTGCCAGCCAGCAGAGGCCAACATTGAGTCCCCAATACGGCACCATTCCACAAGGTGGTCATTCAGCAACCCAGTGGTGGGTTGATTACATTGGATGGCTTCCATCATGGAAGGGGCAGTGTTTTATCCTTACTGGAATAGACACTTACTCTGGATGCAGATTTGCGTTACCTGCATGTAATGCTTCTGCCAAAACTATCATCTGTGGACTTACAGAATGCCTTATCCACCATCATGTTATCCTATACAGTATCACCTTGGATCAAGGGACTCACTTCACGGCAAATGAAGTGCAGCAATAGGCCCAGGCTCATGGAAGTCACTGGTCTTACCATATTCCCCATCATCCTGAAGCAGCTGGCTTCATAGAATGATAGAATGGCCTTCTAAAGACACAATTGCAGTGCTAGCTAGGTGGCAATACCTTGCAAGGATGAGGCAATGTTCTCTAGGAGACTGTATATGCTCTAAACTGGCATCCAATATATGGTGCTGTTTCTCCCATAGCCGGGATTCATAAGTCCAGGAATCAAGGGGTGGAAATGGGAGTAGCACCATTCACTATTAACCCTAGTGACCCACTCACAAAATTTTTGCTTCCTGTCCCCATGACCCTATGCTCTGAGGGTCTAGAGGTCTTAGTTACGAAGGGAGGAATGATCCCATCTGGAAACACATCACTAATTCCATTTAACTGGATGTTAAGAATGCCACTTGGCCACTTTGGGCTCCTCATTGCCTCTAGATCAACAGACAAAGAAGGGAGTTACCATATTGGCTGATGTGGTTGATTCTGATTAACAAGAGGAAATTGGATTGATAATACATTGTGGATATAAAGGAAAGTATGTCTGGAACACAGGAGATGGCTTAGGGCATTTCTTAGTACTACCATACCCTGTGATTAAAGTCAATGGAAAGCTACAGCAACCCAATTCCAACATGACTACTAGTGGCCCAGACACTTCAGGAATGAAGGTTTGGGTCACCCAACCAGGCAAAGAACTATGACTAGCTGAGCTGCTTGCTGAGGCAAAGGGAATATGGAATGGGTGGTGGAAGAAGGTATTTCTAAATATGATTTACGACCATGTGACCAGTTGCAGAAAAAAAGGACTGTAATTATTATGAGTATTTCTTCCTTGCATGTGAGCATCAAATATTTTTGTTTTCTCTACTTATAAAATATAACATGTAAACAGAGCTAGTGCATTTTTGGTGTTAGTTGTATCATGTTAGGCTCAAGTATGACTTATAATTGTCTTTATTTAGAGACTATGTGTGGTTTAAGGAGATGTGTACAGGTGGCAAGTTGATAAGGGATGGATGGTGATGTTTAAGGTTGTGTGTCTTCTTGACTGGGCCATGATTCTCAGTGGTTTGGCAATTATAATGTAGATTGACAGTTATGTAATGATGTAATCACCTCTATGATGTGATCTGATATAATGTAATCATCTACATGATGAGATCTGCTATGAGCAGCCAATCAATTAAAAGGGAGTTTCCTTGAGGGTGTGGCCTGCCTCCAGTATAGAAATAGATGTTCCAGCAAGGCTCTTGCTCTGGATCTGGCTCATGATCATCAGACCTCGGTTCTTGGGACTTGAGCTAGCAGCTTACTTGTTGATATTGGGATTCATCAACCTCCACAGCCTGTGAGCCAGCAGCCTGCTGTCTTACCTGTTGATCTTGGATTTGTCAACCTCTGCAGTCTGTGAGCTAGCAGCCTGCTGTCTGACCTGTCGATCTTGGGTTGCTTAGCCCCTGCAGCTACGTGAGTCAGGAGAAGCCTCCAGCCTGATGCCTGACCCACAGACTTGGGACTTGCCAGCCTCTACAACAGTATAAGCCATTTCCTTGATATAAATCTCTCTCGCTATATATATACACGTACATATACACTTCACTGATTTTGCTTCCCTGGAGAACCCAGCCTAAGTCAGAGAATGACCTATTCTTTCACTGCTCCCTATTGCCCATACGATGAAGTCCAAATTTCTTAGCATGGATTTAAGAGCTTCCATGGTCCTGCCTTAGTTAACCTATGTTGCTCCTCCACCTCCTCAAGCCTCCCTTCCTCTGGGAAGTCTTTCTAAGCCCATCATATTCCCTAGATAGAACAGGACCCTTCCTCCTTGGTGCTCCAGATGTAACTGCATCACTTCTCTCACAGCACCTACAACACTTGAAGGCTGTTATACATGTTTATCTTCTCTACTAGGCCTTTCACCCCTCAAGGCAGTGGCTGTTGTATGCAGTTGTGTAATCCTCTCATTGACATAGGTTACCAATAATACATGCTTTTGGATTGCATCTACGTACTCACACACACACTTTATCTACCTGTTTTTGGGCCTGAAATTTCATCACTAAATACTCTTATTTGGGGGTTGAACACTTGTTAAAAGCAAAAATCATTCAAGAAGGGTTCGTACGGCTGCACTGGTATGATTTAGTCTGGCTTATCATTTTCCTCTTTGATAAGAGTGACTTCAGTGGCAGGATTTGTGGGTGCTGGAGGTATGGATGAGGTGTGATGGACCTGAAAGAACATGCCATTTCCATCTTCCAAATTATTCTGCAAGAGCAGACAGCCCACGGTTCTGCTTCATTATCGTCTCCCACCACCCAGGGCTGCCACTCCCATAAGGGCAGCTTTCACTGGGATGGGGGGTACTGGTACCAGGAGCTAGTTATAACTGGAGGGGTCCTCTGGACAACAGAGACCTGACCTATGACACTCAGATCCCAGCGCTGATGAGTCATTGAAGCACTGCTGAGTCATGTTGCTTCTGCTTCATCTCATTAAAAGTCCTGCTGACTAACCCAGCCTCTGCGTGGAGGAGGCTTCTCTCCAGTCTGCTAGCAGGAGGTCTGGCTTCAATGTGCCATTTGAAGCTGAGTGACCTCCAGCAAGTTCTTCAAACTTTCTGAATCTCAGTCTCTACAGACCTAGAGGAAGGAGGACAACGTCTATCCCCAGGGTTATTGTGAAGATTAAGGAGAAGCCATGTGCAAAGAAGAGATTGTGCTTCCCTTCCCCTTCCCTCTCCTTCCATTTCTTTCTTTCCCCACCCCTCGTCCTTTGTTCCCCCACTCTTCTCATCTTCTCTCCTTCCTCCTTAACAGTTTTTTGAGACTTTAGCATGCACATATTTACCTCAACAAACGTTTGTTGCAGGCATGTTGAATAAATCATGATTTCAGGGCACTGTTGAGGAAGGGCTCAAAGATGACCAAAGAATGGTCTCTAGTCTGAGGGACTGTTATTTATTTGCACACTAGTGTGTATTGGACGTGTATGTGTGTGTGTGTGCGTGCATGCATGTGCACATGCACATTATCTCATCAAATTGCTGAGCGCTAGTGAGGCAGTCTTGCCTCTGCAGTTAGCCCAGAAAAGTGTTACCCTCTTGGTGTCTCATATGGACTGAGGGGAGCACAGAACATTGCTCACCAGAATGGCCGTAATGCATGTGTGTGTCCTATAGCTATCTCACTTGTTGGCATTTGGCTTGGGCTGCCTACAGTTTCCATGTCATCACTGCTGTTGTGTCTGATTCTGGCTGGGACCCAGGCACCCACTGCTCTGGAGTCAATTTCCCAGGACATTGAGTAAGCAAAGAAGATGAATGGGTGAGAAGGGGCGGGCCCAGGGATCTGGACTCCCACTGAAAGTACTCAGTGCAGACTTCATTCCTGGACCCTCCGAAGGAGGGGAGACCAGCATCCTATAGGCCCTTGGAACCACCATTCCTCATCCCCACCAGGCACCAGTCCCCAGAGTGGCCTAGGTTCATCCTCTCCTTGGAGTTGCAAGTCTGTGTGCAGGTTCTGATCCTTTTTAAGGGACTGGGGGCCTCCTCTGTGCCCATGGGACAGGGATCTATTCTCTCAAACCTTAAAGACAGGGTCACATGGCCACATAGTCTCAAAAAGCTGAATCAATGACAGGACAAGAAGGAAGGCTCAAAATTGTCTAGTTTAGTATTTCCCAAATATGTTCCAAGGAACACTTGGTCCACAAGTTTGTAATGGGTTTTTGTGAAGAAATGGGGTTTCTAGCCAAAGACATCTGGAAAATACTGCATACTGCCCTGTCCCCAGGAGACATACTACACATTGGAGTAGTGAAGGCCTTGAGAAGCCTTGCACTAGTTTAATTTTGCTTAAACTTGTCATTTTCTACATTTATTTACACATGGAACGCCCTTTGTGGTGGACCATACTTTGGGACACATGGATGCAGCCCTCAGTTTTAGACGAGAAAATTGAGGACCAGCAAGGTTGGGTCACACAGGGCAAGGCCCAGACTTTGATCAGGCTCCCTCCATCACCTGGGGTTCCACGAAGTCTCCCTGCTTCTCTCCCCCTCACAGTCCTATCATTTCCATCTCTTTGAACTTGGATTCTCCTTATCCTCATAGGGAAAGTAGTGGGGACCTTTCTACTGATTCCCAGGCAGAGATGGTGCAGCTTCAAGAAACCTGAGCTCAAGGGAGCCTCTGAGGCAGCCCCAGAACTTGGGTTCAGTCTTTGGTACTGGAGCTGCTGGTCTCTGAGTGACTGCTGAGCTGTTAAGTCTTAGAAGATTCACATAATGAGGATGACTAATGAATTCATCTTCCAAAAAATAAAACCCCAAACCCATTGCCGTCGAGTCGATTCCAACTCATCTTATGTCTGTGTTCTTCATTTTAAATATGGCTGCTCCTCAGGAAGAGTTTAAAAATGGTGGCAATTAGTAACTTTTGTTAAACAAAACATACACACTACGGGGTCGCTATGAGTTGGAATCATCTCAATGGCACATAACAACAACATATATTCAGCACCAGTCATTGACACTGGCATATAGTGAACACTGAGCACTCTACGGAATTGCTTCTGCCATTAAGTCAGCCCCTGCCTTGTGGTGACCCCATGCACAATGGAACAAAATGCTGCCCAGTCCTGTGACATTATTGGTTATAGATTGGACTGTTTTAATCAATAAGGTTTTCATTGGCTGATTTTTGGAAGCAGATCGCCAGGCCTTTCCTCCCTGGCTGGTGCCAATGGTTAATGAGCTCAGTTGCTAATGGAAAGGTTGGAGGTTCAAGTTCACCCAGAGATGCCTTGGAAGAAAGGCCCGGTGATCTATTTCCAAAAAATTAGCCGTTGAAAACTTTATGGAGCACAGTTCTGCTCTGTCACAGATGAAGTTGCCATGAGTTGGAGTCCACTCAGCAGCAACTAGTAGGTATCACTAGAGTCACCATATTTTCCCATCTCCATTCAGAGATGAGATATTGAGGCTAGAGAGTCCAAGCAAGTTTCCCTAGATCCCAGGACCAGGAAAGTGGTCCCAGAGCCAGGATTCAAACCCAAGGAACTGTGCTTGCAACCCCTGGTGCCATTGTTAATAACTATTCTTATGGGTCTGTTTTCTTAATGTACATCAGGAAGGATGGGGTTTGCTCATATTTGCTCAAATTAGTCTATTTTATCCAATACCATTCATTAAAAAAAATCAACACTTCAGCTGTGGCCTGGCTGCTGGATGCTCTGTTTCCAGAAGGACATTTCGCCCTTACATTTGTTTCATGAAGTTGGCAAAGGACACAACCCTTTGAGGCTCTGGACTGGAACTGGAGTCTCCCAGATCCATGCCATCTCTACTGGAGAACACACAATCCCTGGCAAAGAGCAAGCCCCGGGCAGCATTCCTCTCTCCCCACGACAGTGATGCTGTGTAACTCAGAATGCTCAGTTACATTTCAAATTTATTTCCAATCATTGTGTGCTGGAACAATGGGAGACAAAGGTGCCTTTTAGCTCTGGCACCTGCTGTTTCCCAAATGTCAAGGACGGACCTTTGAGGCCATTGCCTCCAGTCAGTGTATGGACGACTCCCTTCGTTTCTCCCCTAGTCCAGGCCCAGCCACCCAACAAGGCCTGGCATGTGATGGCAGCCTGAACTGTCCAGGAAGACTGTGTGCCCAGACGTGCTCTCTCCCTGGGTCCCTCTGGTGGGGGGCACACCCTCTTTTCCCCTCTGGGCAGGCCCCTCATATTCCAAGGCACACATTTTTGGAAGGTGGGTGCCCTATGGTCTGTCTGGTAGTGGTTGGCAGGGGGATGCATCCTCTCTCGTGGAGTTGGAGCAGGGGCAGAGAGAGGTGCAGCCGGTACCCCTCAGATAAAGTATTCCTTTGTGCTGCTGTCACCCACATCCTGGAGGTCAGGGTCATCCTGCAGGGCCACATCTGCGCTCTCAGCAAACTCTGTGCCCTTGTCCTCGTTGGTGTAGTACGTGCCCTTGTGCTGGCACAGGTAGTGTAGCATGATGAAGAGGAGGCCAATCAGGACGAAGGCTATGGCAGCGACCACACCTGTGGGTGGGAAGAGATGCATGGGTCTGTGTGGGGTGGGCAGCCCCGGGCCTGGGCGGGAGGTCAGGACCAACAGAGGTTCTGCCCAGGACAGACACGCTGTAGCAACAAACGTCAACACCAAGCGTGGGGGTTCATTCCCTCCTCACTCATATTTCTGCCTGGTGTGTCCTTCCCTTATCTCTGCCTATCCACAATTATCCCATTCTCTCCTCTGCTTTCCTTCTTCCTCCCTCCCCTCTGTCTGCCCTCCTGGGATCCCCCTCCCTGCCTCCGCTCAGCACTCTTCATGCTGAAGTGTGAGCAGGGTCCTGGGATTCCTCCCTGCTCTGTGCACACTACCTACCGAGGAAGACAGACAGCAGGCGTATAATTTGCACAATGCACATATGGGAGTTTGTTGGAGGGGCCCATTCCCCTGAAAGGATACATCACTTTGCTTTAAAACCAAGACATTCCTACCCCAGGGGTTTCCTGGGACATAGGACTTGCAGGGCTAAACCCAGGAAAGTCCTGCCTGAGCAAACTGGACAAGTGGGTTGCCCTAGGCGCAGTGTGGGGGCACATTGGATGAGGTGTAAGCTGTGTTTCCCAAATGCAGGAACACAGCTCCTTGCCCCCCCACCCCAGCTCCCATTCCCTCTAGGGAGTGATGTTGAGGTGAGTCTCGCAGGAGGAGCAGGGTTGGCCAAGAAAAGGACTGAGTGGGGAGGGCTCCTGCAGGAGGCACTGGTGCAAATGCCAGGAGGGTGATTTGGGAGCAGTTAGTCCTTTCATATCCCACCAGGGAGGGTGGGGAAGTGAGGCTTAGTGTTGGTGAGTGGGGGCCGGATCAGCCAATATGGGCCTTATGAGTGATGAGGTACAGGGTTAACACTCTAGAATTTCTAGAAGGGGCTTAAAGGCAACAATCTCAAGGAGGTGGGTTGTTGTGAGGTTTGGGAATTTGTTTTGAAGCTGCAGAACAAGTCCTGTCTTTTCTTAGAGTGCATGTTTATTTGGGGGCTCCCAGGGGGGCTGTTGGAGATTCCCTGTTGCCATTGGAGATGATTCTGATTCACTGAGACCCTACAGGACAGAATAGAACTGCCTCACAGGGTTTCCAAGATGGTAATCTTTGCAGGAGCAGACTCCCACATCTTTCTCCCACAGAGCAGGTGGTTAGCAGCCAACCTTTAGGTTAGCAGCAGAGCACTTAACCATTGCACCCACCACCAGGACTCCTTGTTGGGATTACGGGGAGGCTAAAGCTGTTCCCAGCCCCCACCTTTGTGTGTGGACCAGTTTCCCAAACTTCCCACTGCCTCCCGTTAATGCTTGTGTCTGCACAGTGCTAATAGTGTCTGCTGAGAAAGATAAGGGCCCAGTGGCCCAATGAGTTTACCACGCCAAATTAAACAAAACTGATCCCGTTTCTTTGATTGTTTGCTTTTCTTTTCTTTTTTTCTTAACTGTAGAAGTTCCCTGAGCTACTCATGAGGTAGCAAGAAGTGTGACTCTCAAAGAAGGAAGCCTAAGTATACTGGAAACACAGTTTGGGGTCACAGGTGTGACCGATGGGGAGCCAGCACGGGTTTGAGGCAAGGCCAGGGCGGGGCCATGTTTGTGTTTAGTGGAGGATGGAGAGAAGATGGCAGGAGAGGGTGGGATGAGGGACAAAGAGGAGGGGTCCAGGAAGCTCATGTCAGTCTTATCCACCCACCCTACCCCCAAACCTTGACAGACACAGTCCCTCTCTCTCCAGCCTCTGAGTGCTGAGAGCGGCGCATCCTTCCACATGTACCGCGCTGCCCTACCTCTCCACCCGGGCCCAGTGCTTCACTGGAGTCTACCATTAAGGAGGGGAACACACTGCCCAAAGGCCACCCCCAGCCCAAGTCGGCCTCCTTCCCCTCCGCCGCCCGCCATCCCAGCTGTTTCAGGGGCCAAGGGCAGCTCACCTGCAATGATTGCGATGTCAGTCACAGTGTAGGCCACCCCTGGGTCGGTATCTGTGAACAGGTTAGGGCAGCCGAGGTGAGGAGGGAGGCTGGGCCTGCAGCACCTCAGCCTACACCTGCTGACCCCTCTCCTCCCCACACGCCCCCACCTCTGCATGTGGGCGGGGCCTGCAGGGTGAGCAAGTGGCCCCTGGCTGGGGAGGTCTGGTCTGGGGTGCACAGACCCTGGCCCCAGGCCTGCTTGGCCACTGACCAGGGTCAAGAGGACTTTGGAACCACAAGGCTTTGCTACAGGATGTGCTCCCCACCGTGTACCTGTGCTTAGACCAAGGCCTGTACCTGGGGACACTCAGTAGCCACGTGTGGTGTGCATGAAGGAGTGGATTGTTACTAGCATCATCTGCTTCTCTGGGCTCCAGTCTTCCTCATAGCAGTGGTAAAAACAGACTCTCTGTGCAGTGTCTGCTCAGGCCAGGTGCTAGCTTAGTAACCTTCACATCAGTCCTCTAAAGTGGATGGGTATAGTAGCCCATTTCACAGGTGGGGACACTGAGGCTTCCAGAGATGCTGTGCCCACAGTCACACAGCTTCTTTGGTGCAGGGCCTGCCTCAGTCAGCCCTCACCTTGGGCTGGCAGGGCGCCTTCCTTTATTCCTGTATTGCCTGGTCTCCGTTCTCCTCCTGAGGTCCCGCTACATGCCTTTGCACTGACCCCTGCGGGAGGGGCCCTGTGGCTTCATCCAAGTTCCTGAGCCTGATTTTCCAGCATCACTGGCCTGGCCAAGGGCTGGGCTCTCAAGGAGAGCAGGAAGCTGCACACTGACCTCGAGCCTCTCGGGAAGAGCAGCGAGGAGAAGGGCCTATTATTAGACCATGGAAATATCAGTGTTAACATGGAAACCCCGTGTTCCCGTTACAGTGGCTGCGCATATGAAAACAGAGGAGGCAGCTTTATAATAGTCAGTTCTGCTCAGATAATCTCTTTAATGATAGTGCTGTGAGGTCATTCTCCAAGCCCAGCTGCCAGATGCCTCTTTCTGATGCAAAAGTGGCCGGTGGGCGCTGGAGCCAGGACGGCCTGTGGTGGAGAAGAAGGGGAGAGGGCCAGGCTGGAGGCCCAGGGCAGGAGAGCAGGCTAGGGGGGCTGGGGAGGCAGGAGAGAGGACAAAATGGGCACCCACGAAGAGACAGGGCAAGGGGAAAACAGGAACCAGACAGGGAGGAGAGCTGGGAGGACTCAGGTTTCAGATACTACACAGTAGCAAGACCTGGAGCAGGAGGAGGGGAAGCTCAGGAGGCACTGGACTCTGAGACGCAATGTGTGAACAAGTGCCACGTATAAGAGAACATCTAGCACACAGTTGCTGTTAGTTGCTGTTGAGTTGGCTGACTCATGGAGACCCCATGTACAACAGAATTAAACATTGCCTGGTTGGTATACTCAAGTCCATTGTTGCAGCCACTGTGTATTTTGAATGCCTTCCAACATACAGCGCTCATCTTCCAGCACTATATTGGAAGATTCTGTTGTGATCCACAGAGTTTTCATTGGCTCATTTTCAGAAGTAGATTGTCAGGCCTTTCCTCCTAGTCTGTCTTAGTCTGGAAGTTCCGCTGAAACCTGTCCACCACGGGTGACCCTGCTGGTATTTGAAATACTGGTGGCACAGCTTCCAGCATCCCAGCAACACTCAAGCCACCACAGTATGACAAACAGACAGATGGGTGGTAGAACACACAGTCCCGTTAAACCAAACCGATTGCTGTTGAACTGATTCCGACTCATAGGGACCCTATAGGACGGAGTAGAACTGCCCCAAGGAGTTTCCAAGGAGCAGCTGGTGGATTTGTACTGCCTACCTTTTGTTTAGCAGCCAAGCTCTTAACCACTGCGCCACCATGGCCAGGAGCTCTTGTCAGCATTTACCATGTTTTAACTCATTTAGTCCCTGTGACAGCCCTATTTGGTAGGAGTTATTATTACTCCCATTTTACAGATTTGGAAGCCAAGTCCTAGACAAGTGTCGTTTTTCTGGGTCATACAGCTAACGAATGTTCACATCTAAGCTAGCTAAGAAGCAGATGAGGTACGTGAATCACTTTGGGTGAATTTCTTGGTTAGTGATCTGGGACATTGTACCCAAATCTATATCTGGAAACACTAGAAGCACTCCTGGCCAGGCCTGCTGGGCTGGGGAGGCAGGTGGCACCTGAGACCACCAAGGGATCACTGATGGCACGTCCCAGCCTGGGTCCCCTCTAGAGCTTATGCCCACAAAGGGATATGGTGGGCAGCAAAGCCTGCTCTATTCAAATTGCCTGTCTTCACACCCACCTCTCCCAGGTATGCAGAGTTGAGTTTGTACAAGTCGCATGACCATGATGTGATGACTACCCAACAGTGACAATTCAGCATGGCCAGAGCACCACACAGGTCAGAATGGCACAGAGGAGGAAGCTCAGGCCAGTCTGAAAAGGTGGAGATGGGTAAGATCCCGGACCAGCGGCCTCAGCATCCCCTGGGAAAGTGTTAGGAATGCAAATTATCAGGCCCCTCTTGATCTACTGAGTCAGGAAGACTGCGTGGGCCAAGAGTGTGTGTGGGAACAAGCCCTCCTGGGTTTTCTTATGCATGCTCAGGGTAGAGAACTGCTGGCGTAAGAGAAGGGCTCCAAGATTGCCCCAATGGATAAAGAGGAGTTTGCTGCAGAGACAAGAGTATAGCCATTCC
>NW_004444324.1:67814-69604 GCF_000243295.1 Trichechus manatus latirostris
CTTTGTCTTGCTCACAGCTCTATCCCCAGTGTTGGGCCCTGTGCCTGGCACTGAATAACAACTGCTGCTTCTTTGAAAGCCTGTCCCTTTTCGGGGCTCAGAAATCTCACTGCACCCTTCACTGTCCACATCACTGTGACTGTCAGCATTTGGCTCAAAGCCTGGGTGAACCCACTGACAGCATATGATATTCAGCAAAACATTTGCTATGAATTGCCTTTGGTTTCCACCTCTGTAAAGCAAGGATCACAACACCAACCTTCTTCTAGGGGTGGAAACTATATGTGCACATATATATAGTGAGGGGTACTCACTCCCTGCTTCTGCACCCTTCTGCCCTTCTAAGCACAGAGCGAATCACTCCAACCATCACCCCTGTGCAGACTTGGGGAGTGATGTGGCTTCTCTAACCTCAGTTTCCACATATGTAAAATGGTGGTGATGCTACTTTATAGGGTCTTTGGAAGTTAGTGTGTGGTGAGCATCTGGTACAGGGTTCAGCATAGGTTGGGCCATTTGAAAAATAGTTGTTATTATTGTCAATAATACTGGCACAGCCTCGGGAAAGCTTAATGGCACTTAATATTCTCCTATGCTATTTGGCAAATATATCACCCTGAGAATCAGAAAATCCACCTCTCGTAACTGATCCAAGAGAAATAATCTGAAACAGAAATAAAAATTCAGTACAGGAAAGTTTATGACAACGTGGTTTCAAGTGGAAAATAAAAACAGAGAGAATGAGCTCAATGTCCCACATTAGGGAATTGGTTATGCAAATAGTGATCCACCCATATGACAGAATATTATGCAGTGATTAAAATGATGTATGGGGATTCTTAGTGAAAGGAGGAAATGCTTATGGGAAGATGTTAAGGGAGAGGAACAGGACCCTGTAAATATTAATGATGTTAACTATGCAAAAGGTTCTAGAAAAAGGAATGAAAGAAAATACACCTAAACTGTTGATGGATGGTGGATGGGGGACTATGTGTGGTATTGGTTTATAATGTATAATTTTCTGTACTTTCTAAACACTCACGTGTGTTGTTCTTTCAGTTAAGAGATGGGTGGATCTTGAGAACCAGCTGTTGTTTCACAGAACCTTCCAACGCTCAGCCTAGCAGGTCTGCAAAGGTCACTGACCCCAGCTCCTACCTGTCTTGCCTCACTCCACCCAGACCCTGTCTGCTATGTCTCCACACACCACCCTTGGGTCATTGCTGGGTAGTGGAGCCATGGCCGCCCTCTCTGAATGACCTTGCTGAGCCTTGTGTTCACCGTTCTTTGCCCAACCTGGTAAGGATGCCTACTCTAAAGCAACTAACAACAACAACGTTGCTAACATTTCAGTGAGTGTGCAATTATCAGTTGTCAGGATCCTAGCGCACTGGCTGCAAATGACCTTGGAGACCATCCTGGCCAGCACTCACTGGCTCTTCCACTGCTTTGCAGCCTCCCTAACCACAGGCCCGCCCCTGTGCCCACAGCTTTCCCTGGGCTGTTTGTCCAGCACCTGCTTCCTCCTCTTTCCACCTGCCTCTGGGACCCAGCGCTCCACCTGGCACTGGGCTGAGTTACACCATCTTTCTAAGTAAGATCCTGAGCTGGCCTGAGGCTTCCACTGTGACTCTTTACATTGTTTGGGGCGAAGGAGGTACAAATGGACTACAGTAATGTTTTGTCAGCAAGTTTACCTCATACCCCCTTACCCAGTTAGGCGTGAAGACATGGATAAGCAACTCTTCATTCACAATTTGACTTTCATTCTGGTTTCTACAGTTCTGCCT
>NW_004444324.1:73831-84356 GCF_000243295.1 Trichechus manatus latirostris
AGTGACTCAGTGTATTCCTACCATCTTCTTTTAGTGCTTCCTGAGTCATTCAATGTTTTGCCCATAGAATCCTTCAAAATTGCAACTCAAAGCTTGAATTTTAATTTCAGTTCTTTCAGCTTGAGAAATGCCTAGTGTATTCTTCCCTTTTGGTTTTCTAATTCCAGTTCTTTGCACATTCCATTATAATAGTTTACTTTGTTTTCTCAAGCTGCCCTTTGAAATCTTCTGTTCATGTATTTTACGTGATCATTTCTTCTGTTCACTTTAGCTAGTCGACCTTCAAGAGGAACTTTCAGAGTCTCTTCTGACATCCATTTTGGTCTTTTCTTTCTTTCCTGTCTTTTTAGTGATCCTTTGCTTTCTTCATGTATGATGTCCTTTATGTCATCCCACAACTTATCTGAGCTTTGGTCATTAGTGTTCAATGTGTCAAATCTATTCTTGTCCATTAGTGTTCAGTGCATCAAATCTATTTTTGTGATGGTCTCTATATTGAGGCGGGATATACTCAAGGTCATATTTTGGCTCTTGTGGACTTGTTTTAATTTTATTAGGTTCAGTTTGAACTTGCATATGAGCAACTGATGATCTGTTCTGCAACTGGCCCCTGGCCTCGATCTGACTGGTAATATTAAGCTTCTCCATCATCTCTTTCCACAGATGTAGTCGATTTGATTCCTGTGTATTCCATTTGGTGAGGCACATGTGTATAGTTGCCATTTAGGTTGTTAAAAATTACATTTGTGATGAATAAGTTGATGATCTTGCAAATTGTATCACGAGATCTCCGGTGTCATTTCTATCACCAAGGCCATATTTTCAAACTACTGATCCTTCTTCCTTGTTTCTAAATTTCAAATTCCAATCACCAGTAATTATCAATGCATCTAGATTGCATGTTTGATCATTTTCAGATTGCAGAAACTGGTAAAAGTCTTTAATTTCTTCATTTTTGACCTTAGTGGTTGGTGCATAAATGTGAATAATAGTCATATTAACTGGTTGTCCTTATAGGCATATGGGTATTAACCTATCACTGACAGTGTTGTACTTCAAGATGATCTTGAAATCTGTTTCACAATGACTGTGACGCTATTCCTTTCAATTTGTCATTCCCAGCATAGTAGATCATGTGATTGTCTGATTCTAAATGACCAATACCTGTCCTTTTCAGGTCACTAATGCCTAGGATATCAATCCTTATGCACTCCATTTCATTTTTGATCATTTCCAGTTTTCTTGATTCCTATTTTGTACATTCCATATCCTGATTGTTAATGGATGTTTGCAGCCATTTCTTCTCATTTTGAGTTGTGCCACATCAGCAAATTAAGTTCCCTAAAACTTTACTCCGTTCACATCAAGGTTGACTCTACTTTGAGGAGGCAGATCTTCCACAGCCATATTTTGAGTGACTTCCAATTGTGGGGCTTATCTTCTGGCGCTATATCAGACAATGTTCTGCTAATTATTCATAAGGTTTCCATTGGACAATTTTTTTAGAAGTAGATTGCCAGGTCCTTCTTCCTAGTCTGTCTTAGTTTGGAAGCTCCGCTGAAACCTGTCCACCGTGTGTGACCCTGCTGGTATTTTAAATACTGTGGCATAGCTTTCAGTATCATAGCAACACACAAGCCACCACAGTAGGACAAACTGACAGAGCAGTGGTGGGAGCAGGCAATAGCTGTTTTAAAATGTGGATATATGGTGGTGGGATGTGCTATAAAGGAAATATCACCTCTCTGGAAAGGGTTCCCCTGAGCACCTTCCCTGAAAAATGCCCCTTCTCCCCCTTTTCCTTGCTCTCTGGGAAGGTGACGTTTGAACTGAAAAGAAAAAGACAGTGAGTCCCACAAATGCTGGAGAGAAGTGTGTTTCAGGCAGAGGTCAGCCAGTGCCTGCCGGAGACTGGAGCAGGTGAGGCAGTTTCTAGGATGAGCAAGTAGACTGTGTGGCCTAGTAGAGTAAGCCAGGGGCAAAGTGGTAGAAGACAGTGCAGGGGACATGAGGAACAGTCTGTGTGGGGCTCAAGCCACAGTAAGGAACAGTCTATTACTTGAGAGTGATGGGGAGCCAGGGAGGTCTCCATATGATCTGTTCATGTGTGGGAGCATGGTCAAGTCACTCTGGCTGCTGTGCCAAGAATGGTCTCCAGGGTCAAGAGGGAAGAGACACAGCCACAGTCCAGGCCAGGGTCTGCAGTGGCTTGGAGAAGGGCAGTGGTGGTATAGGTGATGAGGAATGGTAAGGTTTTGGACATATCTGGAATAGAAGGCCAGCAAATTTTGCTGATGGAATTGATGTAAAGTGTGCAAAAAAGAGTCAAGGTTTTTCAGAGCAAGGATGGAGTTGCCATTTACTAGGAAGGGGAAGTCTAGGAGGAGGAAATCAAGGTGAGGGAAGGATGAGTAATCCAGTACTTGAGGCAGAACACATTATGTTGGTTTGCACTGCAGGCAGCTGGATATAGGCATCTGAAACTCAGGGAAGAGGCAAGGGATAGAGGCCTAGGAGAAGGAGTCTACAGCATCTAGACAGCACATACATCATGGGGCTAGCGAGTGTGAATAAAGAAGAGAAGAGGACCACGGGCTAAGTTCAGATCACCATCACCTCCTCCAAGAAGCTTTTCTTGATTTCTCCACAAGGCTGTGGGCTCCTTTCTCTATTCCTGCAGTAATGGCAAGCCTTTTTATAAGGATCCAGATAGTAAAATTTTGGGCTTTGTAGCCCACATATGGTCTCTGTTGCATATTCTCCCTTTGTTTTTCTTTTTTTTTCTTGACAACCACATAAAAATGTAATAAAACATTCTTAGCTGGTTGCCATACAAAAACAGATCCTGGTTGGATTTGGCCCCTCGGCAACAGTTTGGCCCAACAATTTGCCCACACCACCACTATGACACTTCACTGTTGTCTTCTCCACACTGGGCTTTGGATTTTTGAGCTACTAGAGAGCACAGACTGTATTTTATACCTCAACATTTGACACAAAACTGGGTGAGTGAATACATGTTGTTGCATAAAGTATCCTCTAACATCTGTTTTATCATTTCATTTTTTTTTCTACAAATCTACCTCTCACAAACTGGATAAATAACATCCCTATGATTCTCCAAGTCAGCCATTACATGGTCATTGGACAGATGTATACTAAGCTTCCAATTATGTTAATGGCTGTTATTTATTAAGTTCCTGGCATGTACCAGCCCTTTGTAGAGACCTGGGGATACAGAGATGTATGAGTGTGTTTGTGTGTGAGTGTTTGTGTGTCTTAGTGTATCTCTGTGTGTGCGAGTTTGTGTGTCTGTGTATCTGTGTGTGTGTCTTAGTGTGTCTGTCTCTGCGTGTGTACGTGTGTGTCTGTATGTATCTATGTGTGTGTCTATGTGTGTCTGTATGTGGGAGTGTCTGTGTGTGTGTGTATCTGTGTGTCTTAGCGTGTCTGTGTGTCTTAGTGTGTCTGTGTGTGTCTCTGTGTGTGTGTCTATGTGTGTCTATGTATGGGGTTGTCTGTGTGTATGTGAATGTGTGTGTGTCTCTGTGTGTCTGAGTGTGTGTATGTCTCTGTGTGTGTGTCTCTGTGTGTGTGAGGGTGTGTGTGTGTGAGTGCCTGAGTGTCTGTGTGTGCATGCACACTTACGATCGCACATGTAGTTCAAGTACAGACTACGAGCCTTTGTGTGCCCCAAGTCGGCTGTGTGCCCTCTGCAGCTCTGCTTGCTCTCCAGCTAGATAGCATGTGCTGATCTTTACCACTTCTCTGGAGGACTTAATTCACTTAAAAATCATATAATTGCATTTTCAGCATAATTAGGTACCTAATTAAAGGACTAAATGGCCTTGATCAGGCTGCACACGTAAATAATGATGATGTGGTTAGCCGTGCTTTGTTACTGGGCTCCCAGAAGGCTCATCAGTTGGTGATCAGGGTCTGGAAAAGGTTTTCTCCTTCCTTCACAGGTCTGGCAGGCAGGAGTGCAGGGTCTGCGTCAGGAGGCACACAGGATGGCGAGGGCGGCAGGCGGGACTAAGAACTCCCCTACTTTGGAATTCCAGCCAAAAGCCTCAGGTAAAGCCCTCAGATGGCACAATACTCATGCCACATTCTAGAGACAGGCAGTTGTGTTTCCCTGCGGGATGTGCTGAGGGGAGGCCGGCGTGGTCCATAGACAGCAGGACCCAGTTTGTGGATGAGAAGGCTAGAGATGAGATGGTGGAGAAGGAGTCTTAGAAGGAAGTAGGATGCACAGTGTTGTCTCTCTCCATTCCTCAGAGTTGCTTCTCCTCTTCCAAAGCCAATGAGAGGCCCCAAGAGACTGTCTCAGAGATTTGAGATTGGTCTGCAGGAAGGGATAGCCTACTCATCACGGAGGCACACTGAACCTATTCTCATGTGTAAAATGGGATGATTAGAGTATCACATGAGCAACAAACGAGATGATGTGTATAGAAGCATGGGATAACGGTGACTGGTATCTAGTTTATATGCAATATTGCTGTTAGATGCCGTTGAATTGATTTTTGACTCATAGCGACCCCATGTGGCAGAGTAGAGCTACCCCACAGGTTGTTCTAGGCTTTAATCTTTACGGGAGCAGATTGTCAGGCCTTTCTCCTGCAGAGCTGATAGGGGAGTTCAAACCACCAACCTTTCAGTTAGCAGCCAAGCACTTAATTGTTGCACCACCAGGGCTCCTTTATGTGCAATACATGCTAGCTATGGTTGTTAGAGGGGGCATTGGCACTTCAGCGGTAGAATTCTCATCTTCAATGTGGGAGACCCGAATTTGATTCTCCACCAAAGCACCCCAAGCACAGCCACCACCTGCCTGTCAGTGGAGGCTTGCGTGTTGCTATGATGCTGAAGAGGTTTCAGCAGAGCATCCAGACTAAGACAGACTAGGAAGAAAGGCCTGGTGATCTACTTCTGCAAATCAGCCAGTGAAAACCATGTGGACCACAACCATCTGATCTGCAGCTGTTCATGGGAATGGTGTAGGACTGAGCAGTGTCTGTTCCATTGTGATGAGGTCACCATGAGTCAGGGCCTGACTCGAAGGCAGCTAACAACATTTTGTTAGTGATGCTACTGCTATTTATTTCTTATTCTGCGAAGTGCTTGAAAAGGATGATAGGAAAGAGAGGGCACATGGCTTTTGATGCCAGGAAGATGTAGTACTGAGTCCTGTCTTCCCAGTCCCCTCCCTTGAGGGAGGCGGGAACACAACGGAGACAAGGGATGCTGATGTTGCAGGGGCCAGTCCCTGTGGCTCATCTGTGGGCAGGGAGTGCTTGTTTATCTTTTGGAATGGTGAAGTTTCCTGCTGTTGGACTCCATTGTTCTCCAGATCCTGTCTTCTGGGCCTCAGGGCAGGAAAGGACCTTCTTCAGGAAGTGGCTGATTCAGCCCCTCACTCTGTGGTCTGCAATGGAGCCAGGGGCTACCTTATACGGTGATTGCTGATTCAAGCATGCTGGTGCTGTCTCTTCCCTGTAAATGGAGGCACCGTGCTTGGGGAGGAGACGCCTTTTCTCTTTCATGCCCCCTTCTCACTGCCCCCCCATCTCCCTCTGTTTTTCTAGCTGATGAAGTTACTCCATAATATATCTTAATCCATAACCCAGACAAGCTCTCTGCTTCGTCTTCACAGTCCCCTGTCCTGGTCCTGTGATTTATATTTCCCCAATGTTAATATTTTAAAACCAAAGATGCCATAAACACATACATAACTTTGCCTCCAGTCAATTGAAATCCCGTGACACAAATGCACTGTCATCTAAATAAAATATTTCTTTCATAGAAAATGACAAATGCATTGGAGACTAATCAAAGAAAGTCAACAGGCTTAGATGTTGCTTCACTTTAGAATTGTGCACGTGATGTTGTTAAAGTCAAATGACAGGTCAACGTGTAATGGCTAACAGGAATGGGTGACTTGGCACACAGTTGCTGTTCTAACGTTGCTGGGGTAAACAGGATGTGCTGTCCATCATTTCTCATCAGGATCTCAGCACTTCCAAAACAAGTTGGAAACCTAACACATAATCTCAGGGGAAGAAGGGCAAGGACAAATACAACTTACTATTTGTCAGACTGGTGTACTAATTTCTTTGATAAAATCAAGAAGACTTTGCTTAAGCAAAGACAAGCAAACTGGTGAAAATTGAAGTATCAAAAGGGATATTAGCCAACTTTCGGGTAAGATATGTTTAAGAGATCAGGATTGGGGGAGCCCAGATAAATCAGATTGTCTAAAGCAATACACATTTCAAATTCTTACATTCTTATGAATTCCTTTAAAAGGAATGAAATTTTTATTACCTTTTGGAAATACAAGAAATATGCTTTTAGGAGAAGGAAAGAAAGAATATGAATGGCTACCCAGTACATATCATGAGTTTATTTTCCTCTCTTTCTTTTCCTTGTCTTATTACTTCTTCCACCATTACTACCACATTCAATATCATTAGTAAAACTTTATTATTCATCTGCTTGGATGAGTAGTGGGCAATGAAAGGTCTTGAAGACTAGATTAAGGAAGTTGGTCTTCTCTTGTAGGCAATGTGCAGCCACTGCAGGTGAGTGATTACAGAAAAGGGGATTCTCTAGAAATTTTAAAGTAGTACAAGGACAGGAAGAAGGTGAGCCTACATTTTGGAAGAGCACTCAGAATCTATAGAGAAAGGATCAGCATCACACAATGAGAGACCAGCAGGGGTGACGGCAGTGGGCATGGAGAGGAAGAGATGGTGGGAGAGGGAAGTTCAGGAAGGCAAACCTGACAAGGCCAACAGGCATGGGGGTTTGAGAGTTTGGGGTTCTATAAGGATTATGAATAAAAGTTAACAAAGGGAGGGGAACATCAGTGTGGTGGGAGAGGTGATAGGGTTATGAATAATAATTTATTATTTTATATTTGTATGTATCCGTCTATTGAATCGCTTCCACAATTAACATTATTTAAAGTATATTAAAAATAAAGATGTGTCTCAGATTTTCAAATCTGCATAAAAATGGGTTTTTATCCATCATGTGAGGCATCTCATGGAGTGGGTGGAAAGGATGGACTAAGAAGATAGCCTGAGACAGCTTCACTGGGATGTATTGTAAGACTAGGCATGCTCGATCTACCAGAGGCTTTGAGGTCAGAAGCTGGCCTGAGACAGTGTCACTAGCAGCTCTGAATCCTGGCGGTACATGAGAATTACCTGGGACATTTATAAAACATCATGCCCAGGTCCCATCCTCCTCTGGTTTACTGATAAAATATAGGATGCCCAGTTAAATTTGTATTTCTGATAAACAACAAAAAATTTTTTAGTATAAATACACACCAAATCTGCGTGTCAGACACCTAGACTATTCAGTTCTTTTTCTGAACTTCTCTTAAAGGACAAGAAACCCTGAAGGGAGGCCCTGGGATCTCCCTGGCCATGCCCAGAGTCACAGGTAGAAGCCAATTTGGAAAAAAATTTTAGAGAAGGCTCATTCTTTACCTGATCATCCCACACTTGTGCATCCTGCCTTTACCACATGACCCCCCATAGGTCACTCAGACTCCAACCCAGCGTGTTGAATTTTGAGTGGCTGAAACACATGCATGATGACCCTCCCATAGGAGACACCACCCCCACTGCCATGGCAGGGACAAGGCATTTCTAGAGCACCTTTTTCATCAACTTCTTATCAAACCCTTGTCCCCCCACTTGTCCCAAACAGGTCCTGTTGCCTGCAGCCACCAGAGCATGTTGGTATCTAAGACAGTGAAGAAGGTTCCTGGTCTTGCAAACTGAGCACATACAAAACCAAAAACTCATTGCCATCGAGTTGATTCCGACTCATAGTGACCCTATAGGACAGAGTAGAACTGCCCTATAGAGTTTCCAAGGAACTACTGGTGGATTCGAACTGCTGACCTTTTGGTTAGCAGCCAAGCTTTTAACCACTACGCCACTAGTGTCCCTATTTCCTAGGGGCAGGGCCCTGGGGAGAAGGCAGCTACTGAACATGGGTCCAGGCCAAAGTTATCAGCCCTAGACCTGAAGGGGTGGGGCACCAGATGTCCTGCAGCCGCCTGATAAGAGGCTCAGCTCTCCTCACATAGCTCTGCTGCCCTACTGCCCAAGGCTTATCAGAGTCAGGCTGGGCCAAGAGGCCCTTTCCACCGGCTTGAATAAAGGGGAGGAAAACAGCCCTCAGGAGACATATAATGCCCTTGTACACTCAGACAGAGCTGAGCGAGCGGCCTGCTGAGAGACAGGCCCTGTGTCCTGCTGGTACAGACAGAGGTAGCCTCTCCCTTCCTACTCAGAGCTAAGGTCCTAAAGACCTTCATCAGAGAAGAACCACTGTGTTCATCCTACTCAGGACTGAGTCAGGAGCCCCCCACCACACCCCATCTGAAGTCTCACAGCGACTGAACTCATCAAAGAGGCAAGCCCCCAAGGTAGAGCCCTTCAGGTCTCGTCATCAGTGTATGTGTGTGCATGGGGATGCGGGGGCCAGTGCTTTAGCATGGAGCCATTTGTCTCCTCAGAAGGGGAGTACATGAAGTACAGGGGGCTATAGAGAGGAAGACACTATCTGCCAGTAGGGGAGCCTGTGGGACGAGAGGCTGGGGAATCAACGCCCAAGTTCGAGTCCCAGTTTTGCCATGTGCTACCGGTGTGGTCTTGGGAAAGTTACTTTAACCCTTCCCCAAGACCATTAGGAGCCCTGGTGGCACAGTGGTGAAGAGCTCAGGCTGCTAACCAAAAGTTCGGCAGTTCAAATCCACTCGCCGCTCCTTGGAAACCCTATGGGGCAGTTCTACTCTGTCCTATAGGGTCGCTATGAGTCGGAATCGACTAGACAGCAATGGGTTTAAGGCCATTTACTCAGGAACACTCAGACCCCAGACCCTTCTTCCAAGCAAGTGCATGACACCACTCTCTTCCCCAGGAGAAAGCACATGGATGGCCCTACCCCACTCACAGAGATCTCTCTCCCTGCTAACGCCCTCTTCACCGCTCCACCCTCCACTGTGCCAGGCTGTGCTGAAGACAGAATGAGATAAGAAATGCGAACATGCCTTGGTAAGTGCCTTTCAACAAGACCCAAACTCAGAGGGTGTCATGGTTTGAATTATGTCCCCCCAAAAATGTGTGTATCAATTTGGCTAGGCCATGATTCCTGGTACTGTGTGATTTTCCTGTATGTTGTAAACCTGCCTCTATGATGTTAATGAGGGAGGATGGGTGGCAGTTGTGCTAGTAAGGCAGGACCTGATCTACAAGACTGGATTGTGTCCTGAGGCAATCTCTTAGATATAAAAGACAGAAGTGAGCAGTGAGACAGGGGGACCTCACACTATCAAGAAAGCAGTGCCAGGACCAGAGCATGTCTTTGGACCAGGGTCCCTGTGCAGAGAAGCTCCTAGTCCGGGGAAACACCGAAGAGAAGAAGGCCGACAGAGAGAAAAAGCCTCCCCCTGGAGCTGAGGTCCTGAATTTGGACTTTTAGCCTACTTTGACTGTGAGGAAATAAACTTCTCTTCATTAAAACCATCCACTTGTGGTATTTCTGTTACAGCAGTGCTAGATGACTAAGACAGAGGGGTAATGGAATTTCAGATGCTACAAGAGGTGGCAGGAGATAGTCCCATTATCTCTCCCCATCTCAACGGTTTGACCTCATCTCCCCATCCCCCTGCCCCTCACCACCACACAAGTCTCCTGGCTGTTCCTTGGTCAGGCCAGGCCTGTTCCTACCTCAGGGCCTCTGCACTTGCTGAGCTCTCTGCCCATTAGGTCTTCTCTAAGATATCTGCACGTTTGGCTCCCTACCTTCCTTCAGGTCTTCCTCAAACGTCATCTCCCCACATGAAGCCTTCTGTGGCCACATTACTTAAAATGGCACCCCCTTCTCACTCCTCCGCATTCCCCATTTCCCTTCCTAGAATGACTGTTCTCTTCAGCATTCAGCACCACCTGGCAGTGATATTCCACTCCTATATCTTGTTTAAGTCTGCCCACCCCCACTAGAATGAAATCCCTTTTGGATTATTGCCAGTTTGTTCACTGCCACATTCTCAGGACCTAGATGAGGGCCTGGTACACACTGTCACTCAGTGGGGTGTGACACAGGCTCTCTGGTGCAGGGACAGAGACGAAGTGGGCATGGACTTGGGGTAACCATTTTATGATGAGTCAGATGTGGGCACACTTCAACCCTGGCTTCCACCTTCAAATCTGAGGACTGGGGATAACAACACAAGAGGGGTTGATAGGCTTCAATGAGCTAATGATCAGGGTAGTGCCTGCCCCCTTTCCAGCACCAGTGATAAGCAGTGCTGTTTTCCTGAGTGTGGGAGCTGGCCACTGATGCCCCAGCAGCAGGCAGGTCTCCAGGGAAAGCATGTGTGACATGAGGCTGTATCTGCTCTGAGTCTTCTTCCTACACCTGTGTCGTGCAGGTGAGGGATTTCTGTAGGGCAGCAGAGCCCCATGTACCTGTACTACAGAGGGGGTGGGGAGTC
>NW_004444324.1:85943-87418 GCF_000243295.1 Trichechus manatus latirostris
GGGAGCAGAGCGTGTCCTTTGGACCGGGGTCCCTGCACCGAGAAGCTCCTAGTCTGGGGGAACACTGATGAGAAGGCCAAGAGAGAGAGAAAGACTTCCCTGGAGCTGACACTCTGAATTTGGACTTTTAGCTACTTTACTGTAAGGAAATAAACTTCTCTTTGTTAAAACCATCAACTTGTGGTATTTCTTTTATAGCAGCACTAGATAACTAAGACAACCTCCCTGATGTGCTTCTGTTGACCCCTCTCTAGAGGTTGGCACTCGGTTGACAAGGCCCTGGTTACAGAGGGACCCCTTGGGGGACTCAGGGTCCCAATACCAGGAAAAATGGCCTATCAGAGGGGCCACAGCCTGGCTAAAATAAGGGTGTAGGCAGAGAAGGCCAGAGGAAGCTCTGGGCAGCTTCCTGCTGCAGTATTTGAGTCCCTGAGTAAGGGTGCTGTCTGAGAGAGACATCGTGAACAGGTGCAGTGGAGAAGACCACCTCCATTAATTTGTCCTTGGGGAGAGCCCCACACATGAGGCTCAAAGGAGAACTGTCCCCATCAGAGCTCCCCGGCAGGGGCAGGGCTGTGAGGGACTAGTCCATTCTCTGCCCAGAGAGTCGGCCTCTCTTCCCCGTGGCCCAGACAAGGAGGGCCAATGAGGCCAGAATCGGAGTATTGTGCCTCCAGGACAGGCCACCTCAGAGACAGCTGTTCCCAACGTACCACCCTGGACACAAAAGGAACAGAGGGCAGTGGGGAGAATCAAGGGAGACCCACAGCCTCAGGGGATGAAGGCTCAGAAGGGTCCGTGAGTGGAAAGCATTGTCTAGCCGAACATCTGACCTCTGAAAGAACATCACAGAGTTCACCCGCCTTTGTCTGCCATGCCCTCTGAGATGGATTTCCACCTCCTCCAGAACTGTCTGTTGTTTCAGCGAGTGACAAATATCATTTCACTCAATGAATAGTTTTAAAATAGCCATGTTCCGAAAGGGCTCTTCAGAAGTTTCCCGATTCTTACATAGGAAGTGGCTGAGAGGTGATTACCAAACCCTGATACAAACTCACGGAGTTAAACAGCCCATTGAACCAACTTCCTTTTACTCCTCCTGTTAGAGACAAATTTGTTTCTCCCTTGGCCCTCCCCACTTCCTACACATATGAGAGGTGGTCTTCTGAAGTGGTTAAAAGATGGGCTGGAATTCTTGGGGGTTGCAAATGGTCAGCGTGCTCAGCAGCTAACCAAAAGATTGGAGGGTTGAGTCCACCCAGAGGCGCCTTGGAAGACAGCCTGGGGAACCGCTTCAGAAAAATCAGCCTTTAAAAACCCTGTGGAGCACAGTTCTTCTCTGACACACATGGAGTTGCCATGGGTTGGAGTCAACTACATGACAACTGGTTACTGGTTAAAAGATAGACCAGGAGTCAGACCACCTAGGTTCAAATCATAGCCCCACCACGAGGCATGCACCACCAGGCCTGTTG
>NW_004444324.1:88826-101810 GCF_000243295.1 Trichechus manatus latirostris
ATGGCCTGCGAGGTCCAAATGGCTCTGAGTGATGCTTTGACTTGCTTTGTTCTCTGATGTTCTTAGGTGGCCCCTCCCTAACTAGGCTGAAGACCCTTTGAATATGTGTTCTGTGTGTCTTTATGTCTCATACGCAGTAGGTACTTGTTTAATTAAAATCAAAATCACCAGATTGGATTGTGATGATTCTGGACTTACTTCACTAGAACTGGATGGAAAACCAAAACTTGTGGCTCATGACACTTGCTACCCAAGGAATCTCTGCAGACTTGAGGCTTATAAGAGGACCCCAGATCATATGATGGGTTGAGAGTAAAGAGGGGTGTGTGTGTGGTCAAATCTGGAGAGCTGAAATTGGCCCCAGAATTTAACAACTGGCGCATGACATGCTGCACACACAACCTTCCAGAAGGAGGGGTATTCGTTGTCTTTATTAATAGTCATAGGGCGAGTTCAATGCAGGAGGGCATGGGAGACGCAGAGCTGAACAAAAAATAAAAATAACCGAAACTACCTGGGTGAATTCTCCAAACCTCTGCGACCTCGTCTGCCACGTGGGCTACTGGGATCCGGCCTGATAACCGCCCTGACCTTGGGTGGGATCACAGACAGAAGAGGCCTTGAGAAGCAGCAAACCTTGCCTACAGTCAAGCATATTGTAAAAATTCTATACTGAGGCAAAGAAATGGGAACAGCATCCAACAAGTAGCAGAGTAGAAAGATGTTTCACAAGCATAGGATACCTTTATGCCAGAGACCAAAAGCTGCTACAGGCATGAGTGCTTACATGTGTTTCTACTTCTCTGGGAGGTCAGTAGGATCTGTGGACAAAATGCCTTTCTGCCCTGCCCCAGGCCCAGCCAGATCCTTAAGAAAGCTTCTCTCTGTTGTCTGCCTGGGTGATCCCTGTCTGTGGAAGAGAAATGTAAGGGGGTGGTGCGTGGTAGGGAATGTATGTGTGCATGTAGGGTGGGGAGGGAGAGGAGGGTGAGGAGAGTGGAGGCCAGCATGAATTTCTTCCTTGTGTGGACACTTCATCCCAGCATCAGCTCCTTGACATCACCCCGTGTCCTGTTTCTCCCCACAAAACCCCCGATAACTGAGTTTCTGTGGCACGAGCCACACCTTCACAGAGGAGTCAGAGACCCGCGTTCCAGTCTTGCTTCATCTTCTACAACCTGGCTTGGAGAAGCATCTCTGGATTGAACTGTATCCCTCAAAAAATACGTGTTGAAATTCTAACCCCTGTACCTGTAAATATGACCCTGTTTGGAAATAGAGGTTTTCTTTTGTTACACTAATGAGATCATACCACAGTAGAATGGGTTCTAATCCTAAACACTTGTGACTTATAAAAAGAGCAGATTAGACGCAGAGGCGCAGACAGAGGGGGAAGATGAATGCCAAGCATCACTGGAAGTCAACAAAGACTAGGACAGAGGCCCACAGAAGAAATAGACACCGTGGAGACCCCAATTTGGACTTCGAGCCTCTAGGACTATAAGAGAGTAAATGTCCATTCTGTAAAGCCACCCTCTTGGGGTATTTATGTGACAGCAGCACTAGGAGACTAACACACTGAATGTCACTTAATTTACCCAGCAGAGGGAGAGCAGTACCCGTCAAATGAAGAGAGGAAGTAACCTCAAAGCTGCTTGGCATAACACGAGATGCAGTAATGTGTGGCTACAGTCGTTATTTTTGTGTTTTAACTGAAGACTAAGCTGCTGTGGGCCATGGGGTGGCTCTGTGGTGGGGGCAGCCCAGGAATCGGCAGTGGGGGCAATGTTCTCTCCCGGTGCCCCTACAGTGACCCCAAGAGGCAGCTGCCCACTGCTTCCCCGAGGCTGGCAGAGCACGCACAGGACAGCCGTCCTGCCACAGGTCACAACCGGCTCCTGGTGCACCACTGTTAACACGACATTAGCAGCTGGGGGCAATCTAGGTGAGGGTGGTGGTGGGGGAGGGAGGGCCACAACTGCCCTGGGGTGGGGTGGGCCAGAGAAGGGCCTTCTCTTCTGGGGCCAGAAGCATGGCCTCAGGGCTGCATGGAGTGGAGTAGAGGGCAAGGGGTCATGAGAAAGCCCACCCCCGTACCCCCAGCATGAAGGCTGTAGAGCCTAGAGGTGGAGGAGGTGACCTGGCTCCTAGGCTAGCATGTCAGGGAGGCCTTGGGACCTCAGTGTCCACACCTTTAACTGCAGTTAGTACTATCTGCATTCACGTGGTGTCTTCAGGGCTCAGTGAGGAACCACACATACCAGGTCTAACAGGAAGGGTGCTCACCAAGCACTGTTCACCAGCTCCCCTCCTTCCTTGGCCCCGGCGTGAAGACTCTGGCTCTATGGTTCTGGGTTTTGGTGTACATTCATCCCCTTCTGTGGCCTAATCTAGTCATCATTGCAACCCTGCAGGCTTTTCCTTGCTCCTCAGCCCCTCACTTGCTGACCTCTTTATGATGATGTCCCCTGGTCCTTATCTGTCCAGATGAACTACTGTTTGGATGTCACCTGCCTGTCCTATGAGCACCTCAAAGTCACCCTCTTTCCTAGAGAAACTCTTCCTACTTCCTTGCTCTTGGTGCTTGTACCTGTAATTTCTACTGTGGATATGGATTGCCCCTGTAATAATGAAACAGGGCAAAGAGAACTCATTTGTTTTAAATTTTAAGTGACCCAACTCAAACCAAACCTATTGTTGTCAAGTTGATTCTGATTCACAACGACCCTATAGGACAGAGTAGAACTTCCCCATAGGGTTTCCAAGGAGCAACTAGTAGATTCCAACTGCTGACCTTTTGGTTAGCAACCACAGCTCTCAACCACTGCACCACCATGGCTCCAATTTTAAGTGAAGAGTAACCTAATTTCATGGCTTAAAAAGCCAGAAGAAAAGAGATAGAGATGGAGCTTGCTCGAGAAAGTAAGAGAGCGAGAGAGAGTAAGAGAGAGAGAGTGAGCCCTGGGTGTCCGCAGGAACATGGTAATCTCCATAGTGCAGAAGTCAAGGGCAGGCACCACAGGAGCCAAGCAGCTGCCCAGCCCTGGAAGCCCTGGTAGGTGGGACTCCAGGCAGGGAGAGGAGAGACCTGCAGAGGGGATTCTGGCCCTGGATGGAGAGGGTAGTGTGGCTGGGAGAAACGGCCATGCTGGACCTGTGGGCAGGACAGTCACTAGTCATGGGCCTGGGCACATTGCCTCCAGGGCCCCTTGTTCCATAAAATATGTTAAAAATTATATTTTATGACTGTGTTGACATAAAGACCAATGTAATCTTTAACTTTAAAAGTTCTGTTTTTACCCTTTTGATTTCAGAAGAAATTGAAACATTTTTGTGGACCCCTAAAACGTTGTGGGCTCCAGGCCTGGTGCGTAGCCTCCCTTGTAAAGCGTGCATACTGCAGAGAGCGGGAGGCACGCTATGGCTCTTTGCAAGCCACATGGCCTCTCTAGTTTCAGTATCATCACATGCAAAATGGAGATAAAAATACCTCCCCTTGGGCTGCTGAGGGCAAAACGAGATAACTGATGAGAAAGGAAGCCTGAGTTTCTATGCCTTGAGTCAAAATACAGTCACCAAGAGAGGGATGAGTCAGGATAATTGATAGAATTTGTGAAAAAGAAAGTAGAGAGGTTGTGCAATAAAACAAAGGAAGGTTCAGGATTATCATCGATAGCGGAAATTAATTTCACTCAATGGAAGAATTCTGCAGATGCTGAAGGAAGGCAATTTAAATGGCATGTCAGCCCAGGCCTGGCTTCCCTTGAAAGGCTCAAAGGGTGGTGAAGGACATCCCCCAGAGGTAGTCCCAGCGGGAGTCTGTTCAAAAGAAAGCGGGGGTTGGGGGGGGTGGCGGGGGCGGGGAGGAACAAAGTCACTGGTGAAGGCAGACATTGGACTGGGGGAAGTGACTACAGAGCACATGATGAAAGCCAGCACATTAGCGCATCAAGGCCAGGTGAGAGGAAAGGAGGGGGACCCGCCCGCTACACAGGTTAGGGTGCTCACAGAGCTCTGCTAGGAGAGAGGCCAGTGGGCGGGTTCAGGTGGAACTAGTCTACCAGGAGCCACCAAAGGCCTCACCTGAGGACTGGGAGAGGATGCAGGTGAGTACTAGGACAGGGACAGCACTCTGTTTACTTCATGCTTCATTCATTCACATCAGTTTATCCATTCATTCATTCAAATTGCATTTTTAAAGAGACTGCTAGCCTGTGCTGAGCCCTGCTGTTGAGGGGTTGGGTCCAGAAGAGGCAGGAGAGCAAGACTGACTCTCCCAGGATGAAGTGGGGGCCAGGGGGCTGAGCTCAGAGGCTTAGAGATGTGCTCAAAGCCACGCCCCTGTGTGTGAAGCCAGGCGCAGGCAGGCACCTGCGTTCTCTGTGGTGTGCCTCCCACACCTTGCTGACTCCAGTGAAAACATGAAAGAGCACAAGTGTTCACAGCAGACACCACAGCTCAGAAAGGAGCAGCTTAACAGAGCTACAGAGAGGGCAGCTCCCCGCTGGTGGGAAGGCCTGGCCCTAAGCTCTCACAGGACCCCTGGCAGACTGTGGAGGGCAGATCCTAGGACACTATTTTCAGTGGCAAATGGGCAGATGGAGGCAAGGCTGAGGAAAGAGGAGGGAGCTGGGCAGTGGGGAGTGAGCTAGCACTTATTAAGGACACGACCAACCACGTAATCAGTGACAGTTCTGAAACATCATATTAATATGTGTCAGGCACTGTGCTAGGGGTTTTAGCTATCATATCACATTTATGTAAGCCCCTGAGGTAGAAAATGCTATTATCCCCATGAACCACAGTAAGACTACATGTTTGTGAGGCCCAGTGCAAAATGGAATTGTAGGGCTCCTTGTTAAAAGATGATTAAGAATTTCAAGGCTGTGACAGCAGAGCATCAGACCAAGTCAGCGTGTGCCACTGCACAGCTGCACGCCCATGGCACGGACCCGGAACCGGGTAATGAACTGAGAAGAGGAGGTTCAGCTGCTTGTTCAAGGTCACGACTAACTCAGAGTGGGTCCAGTTTCAAACCCAAATCCTCTTACAGCAAACCTGTATTCTCCACTCTCCATCATTAGCAAATGGATATAAAGCCTGATTGAGCTACATGGTTTATAAAAGACACAGAAGGGGCATCTGAACTTAAAGCCTCTACCCTTGCTAAGGCATTTTGTGAGGGTTTAGCGAGAGAGTGCACAAGCTTATCAGAAGGTGGCATTTCCCAGCAAGTGGGCTTTGCTGCCTGGTGAACGGCCCGCTGCTTCACGTCAAAGGTGGCAGGCGCAGTTGTCCTCTCTGCATCTGATCTGGGAAACTGTGCTTTCTTTCCCTCTAAGGCATTACAATACAGGTGTCTACCAGCTGCTGACGACACAGGAAGACTCTCCACTCCAGAGTCCCAGGGAAGGGACACAGTGCTGGGCCTGTAGAGCATATGGCCGGCCCTACGGCCCTAAGCTGGAGCCCCTCTCATGAATCCGGGTACCTTGTGCAGGAGAAAGGGCGGGATCTGGCTGCAGCTCTCCGAGGTCTTTGCATGCAAAATAAGGATAAAATACGGCCCCTCAGGTGTGGAGTTCCAGGAGATAACCAAGGAGCCTCGGCATCAGCCAGCTTGCCCCACCAAGTGCTTCCCTCCCTTGAAGAATGGAAAGAGCCCTTAGTGTGCCGTGCTGAGTTCAAAGTGATGTGCAGCCCACTCCATTTACACAATAGAGAAGGGTATTAACTGTGGAACGCTTGTGCTGGAGAAGCAGAAACAGGAGCGAATAGTGAAGTGTGATGGAGGGCAATTAGTGAGAGGCAGGAGAAGTGAGGTCCCATGAGAAAGAAGATACCAGGCCTGGAAGGGGTGTGGCCTCAGAGCCTCAATTCCTGCCCCACCATCCACCTGGGCTCTGGGCAAACCAGCCTCTGTCCACTGCACTGGCTAGACAGTGGCCATGGTCACACCAGGCTCCTGGTGGCTAGGACACTATGAAGGAGCCTTGTGGGGCTCTAGGGAGTCTGCCCTCACCTGTACATGTGGGAATCCAGCTCCATGGGCTGCATGAGGGAGAACCAGCTCAGTCATTTCCTGTCACTGGCTAAGATTGTACACAGTAAATATGTTCTGGAGGAATGTACAAAATTAAAATTTATGATAACCAAGGGCAGGAGTGAGCATTCCCTCAGAGGTTCAGATTACATAATGATCTAAAGAAAATTCCAGGCAAAGACCAGGAGTAGGGGAAGGAAAAGAGGGGCAGGGGAGGGGAAGCTGAAAAGAGAGACGGGAGAGAGAGAGAGGAGAGAGAGGGGGAGAGGAGAGTGGGAGAGAGAAAGAAGAGAGGAGAGAGGAGAAAGGGGGGAAAGAGAAGAGAGGAGAGAGAGCAAAGAGAGAGGAGAGAGAAGAGAGAAAGGAGAGAGGAGAGAAAGGGGAAAGAGAGAGGAGAAAGAGAAAGAGGGAGAGAGAAAAGAGAGAGGAGAGAGAGAGAAAGTGAGAGAGAGAAAAGAGAGGAGAGAGGAGAGAGAGGGGGAGAGGAGAGTGGGAGAGAGAGAAGAGAGGAGAGAGAGAAGAGAAAGGAGAGAGAGAGAGGAAGAGAGAAAACAGTGATTTCTCAGTCCACAGCCCTCTGGCAGGCAAGTGGGTAGAAAGTCCCTGGAACGGGTACCCTGCTGGTCCACAGCCTGAGGTCCTTACAAGCTGGCCTCTGCTGGCTCTGGAGTCTGACTGCTGTGCCCACAGCCTGGCCTTGCCCTCAGGACCTGGAAGCCCTGTGGTGGCTTATCCCCCTGGGCCTATAGGCTCTGGTCTGTAAAACAGGTAGGAAAATGCCTCTCATAGCAGACTGCTAGGGGTGACCCATGGAAGCCCTTATCGCAGGGCTTCCCATATAATAGGTACTAATATTGTAGTATTAGTAATTGCTTGTTAAGTATTAGTAAGATATCTTTGTGAGGGAGCAATGGTAGTTCAGTGGTAGAAGCCTCACCTTCCGTGCAGGAGATCTGGGTTTGTTCCCTACTAGTGCACCTCAAGTATAGCCACCGTCTGGTAGTGCTGAACAGGTTTCGGTGGGGCTTCCAGACTAAGGCATACTAGGAATGGTGATCTACTCTGAAAAGCAGCTGTGAACACTCTACGGATCACAATGATCTGATCCTGTTGTGCATGGGGTCTCCATGAGTCTGGGCTCACTCCACTGCAGCTAACAACAATATTGTCATTGCTATACTATCAATAGCAAAACAACAAAAACAAAAGCAAAAACAGCTGTCTGCAGAGGAGACTCCTCAGGCTGGCAGCATCAGCAGGCCAGGTTTGCCTTGATAACCTCTGCTAACAACAGTACCAACCAGTACCGCTATTGCTGGGCACGGTGCCAGGCCCTCATTCTCTTGTTCCACAAGTGACTCCTATGAAGTTGCTGTGGGACGTTGAGTCAATTCTGACTTAAAGTGACCCTATATGACAGTAGAGTTGCACCACAGAGCTTCCAAGGCTGTAATCTTTACAGAAGCAGATTGCCACATCTTTCTCCCGCCGAGTGCCTGGTGGGTTCAAACCACCGACCTTTCAGCCAAGTGCTTAACCATTGTTCCACCAGGGCTCCTTTGAAGTAGCTATTATTATTCCTATTTACAGATGAGAAAATGGAGGCTTTTTTTTTTTTAACTTTCCCTAACCCCGTAAATGTTGAGATGAGATCACAACCAGATCTGACTCCAAGGCACATGTGGAGCCTTGGTCCCTGCACTGCTTCTAACTCAACGTGTGATGTAAGAAAAATCACATAACCTCTGGAGTCACGTGTCCTCATGAGGGGCTGCAACCTGACAGGAAGTGGGCAGAGGCCATAGACAGGCACATCCCAGAAAAGAAATACAGTGTCTTAGGGAGGTAAGAGAGCATGCTCAGTCTCACCTGAAATTACCAAGGCATATTTGGAAGTGGGGACATTTATCACCCATCTGATCAGCCAAGATAAAAACTCTGATACTACTTTCGATAGTACCGATTGAGTGAAGGTGTGGGGAGACAGGGGCTTTCACGGGCTCCTGGGCAGAGTTACAAACTGGCGTGACCTTTTTGGAGGGCACTTTCTCAGTGTCCACTAATATTTTCAATGCACATCCTTTGTTTCAGAAATTTCATTCTGGGAACATTTATCCTAAAAGTATATTCACACAGGCATGTAAAGCCCTGCTTATAAAAATGGTCATTACAACACTGTGTCTGGTTTCAAAAACAAAAAAATTAAAAAAGACTAAAAACAAATGTCCATTACAAGAGAAATTGGTTAAATAAAATAACCAATTCATTCATACATCATACACTTCATACCGTGCAGCCCTGAAAAGAATGTATTAGTCTATATATGGCAATAAGGTATAATCTTTAAGATATAGTCTTATTTTAAAAAAGTAAGATGAAATAGAATATATAAAGTAGGTTTCATTATGTAAAATAAAAAGTAATTGTATATTCATATAGTACTTCTTGAAGAAAGTCATAAATCTACATGTATATCTACATCTCCACCACCTTTCTGTCAGTTTATCCTACTGTGGTGGCTTGCATGTTGCTATGATGCTGGAAGCTTTGCCACTGGTATTTCAAATACCAGCAGGGTCACCCATGGTGGACAGGTTTCAGCAGAGCTTCCAGACTAACACAGACTAGGAAGAAAGGCTTTGTGATCTACTTCCAAAAATTAGCCAATGAAAGCCCTATAGATCACAGAATATTATTCAAGACTTTGACTTGCTTACTTTGGACTGTCATCAGGAGGGACCAATCACTGGAGAAGGACGTGTTTGGTAAGGTGGAGGGCCAGCGAAGGCAAAGGAACCCCCAGCAAGATGGATTAACACAAAGGCTGCAACAATGGAATCAAATGTACCAGTGATGGTAAAGATGGTACAGGACCAGGCAATGTTTCATTCTGTTATGTATGGGGTGGCCATGAGTTTGAACTGACTTGATGGCAACTAACAACAACATATCTATATCTATGTACATATTTTAGCATGTGCTTGCCAGGCCCGTTGTAGTCCTCAATTATGGGCAGGTGTTTTGGTTGGGCATTTGATATACATATCTGTCAGCCAAACAGGCAAACTGACTTGACTTGCCCAACCTCCCACCAGTGGTGAGGGGAATTCTTCCTACACATTTTGGATTAATTTATGTGTCCTCATTACAAACATAAAATGTCTCTTACCTCACAACTCTGTGTTTTCCAGCGTGCTTTGCAAGGCCCCAGAGAGAATTACCCAACTGCTGGAACTCTGGGGAGGTCCAGCAGCTGACTCTGCTGGCACCATGTGACTCTCAGTGCCACCGTATCTGGAGGGATTGAGCAGTGGCTGAAATGGCATTTCATTGGCACCTAATGTAATCCTTTCTGTTCCTGCAGCTGATTCTGTATAAAGCTTCCAAACTGGCCATCTTCCCACTTCGCTCTGACCCCCTTAATCCAAGGGCAAGGCTCTGGGGTTCTTGCGCATGCCTCTGGAAATAACTGTGGCATCCAAGCCCTACGGGAGCCGGCTGAGCCCAGCTGAGCAGCGCAGGTCTGGTCCAGGCGGGAGTGGGTCCTCTTAGTTTTAAATTCTCTGGCTCTAACCAGCAGCCATGCAAACTGAGACCGGATATAGACACATCCTGTCCACGTTAGCAGGAGAAAAAGGGCCCCACGGTTCTCCCACCACAGAGATCCTGCCATAGATCGATCAGAATGGTATGCAAGTAGGCCTGCATCCTGGTCAGTCCTGGAAAGAGAGTGTCTGCAGGCACTGGCCACGGCTGAAAACGCCAATCCTAGAGAGCCAGTGGGGGAGGGACGGGCTCAGGGGTGGGCAAACCAGTCCCTTTAAGAACTGACAGAGAAAGACGCCAGGCCACAATTTCTCAGTGCTTGAACTGGAATGATTACAGTGGCTTCTGTCCCATTAACCAGGCTTTACACATATATACACACATAAACACACTAACACACATTAGTTCAGGAATCTACAGTCTCATGTAAAACGAATGTAAAAGAACTTGACATTCATTGAGTACTTAGTATGTGCGAGTCTCTGTGCTGCATCATTCCTAAACATTTAACCTTACAACCCAGTGAAGAACATCTCATTATTCCCATTTTACAGATGACAAAACTAGAGTTAAGAGAGGTTGACTTCCCTCACATTGCTAATAAATGGCACAGATGATCCCAATACAGACAGTGCAGCCCTTGCTCCCCCTCCAAAGGTGTCTGTGCCCGCCAGACATACCCCAGCACCGTCACACACAGATACACCACCATGTGTACACATGTATATATACACACACGTCCAGACATAAACCACGTTGGCCCAGAGCCCAACTTCCGGCAGGTGAGGCCTCTCAGCCACCTGGATTTTAGAGACTTGTGAAAGAGATGTTGTCTCTGATACCCACATCACTATCATATTAATAATTTAATCGCAATATAAGCTCAGGATCTCTCCTCTCTGACAGATTCTAACGGCTGAACCTAGCCTGGGAAAGGTGCGGGGATAAGACAGTAAAACATTCAGGGTTCTTAAAATGAAATTTTAGTGTTTTAGTGCAAGCGCGATAGCAATGTGTGGTGGGACATCCTCACAAAGAATCTCTTCATATATGACTTCCTGTCAACAAGAGAGCGTGTGTGGGCTTTGAAAAGAAAGAAAAGCAGCAGTGAGGGCTCCGGATCCCCACAGGTCAGGGCCATCTGCTCCCTCCACCACTGCGCCCCCTCCCCGCGCAGAATTGTTAGTTTACTAGAGTTGACTTGGACTCCGCGTCAGCCATGCCGCCTCGCAGCAGAGAAAACAACTTCTTGTGACATTCCCTCCTGCTTGCCCAGGCGTTCTGCCTCTCCCTCCTCACAGGCGCGTTTTTATTCTCCCAGACAAAAAAGTTCTTGCCACAGATTCTGAACATCACAACGCAAAGAAACGAAACGCCAGAAGACATCTGAGCCGGAGGGGAAGGCCTGGAGGCCGGGGCGTGACAAGGGCGCGCAGCGAGCGCCGCACCCCGGGGCAGGACTGGGGTGCTCACCCCAGCCGAGCCCGACAGGCGGCGCCGCGCCAGGCCCTGCGCCCAGGCCGGCGCGCCCCTCTCCCGCCGGAGCTGGGACGCCTGACCGTTCCGGACCGCGGTACTCACAGACGCTGGGCTGCGGCGGCGTGACAGTGGTCTCGGCCATGGCCAAAGGTCCCGGGCCGGACAGAGGCCGAGGGAAGGACTGAGTGCAGCGTGGAGGGTCCGCTGGCCTGCTCCTGACCCTCAGCGACGGGAGAGGAAATGGCACATGTGTCACCCTCCTCCCGCGCAGGCCGAGGGGAGGGGCTCCACTTTGGAGATAGGCAGAGTTTATTTATTTTTTTCTGCAGAGTTGGCTGGTGGGGTTCCCACCCTCTGTTTTTAAACGCACGCACCCGCCCACTGCTGCACTCTTCTGTGGGCTAACTTTCCTGCGCGGGAATCACATTTTTCTAACTCCCTTTCTCTTTCCATCTGCAACTGCCAGATACAAAGGTTGTCGTGAATTCCCCCCAGGGTGGAGTCGGAACCCCCAAATGTGACATGATTGCTTGGCCGAGCACTGTCCAGGGACGGGGACTGAATAGGGGTCACCTGCGCTTGCGGCTTGGCAGGGTGCTCTGACACTTGGTAACTCTGTGACCCCTCTCAGCTGCAAAGAACTGATAGCCTTGGAAGGATCCCTGTCTTGCTGGCCTCGCAGAGACTGTGCTAATGTTTGGGAGAGATTATTAGACAAAAAGGAAGGGTACTGGACAAAGGCCATGTGATTTATCAGGATCACCTTTGAGGCTTCCAGCCCCCTGAGGTTTGTGGAGAATCCACTTTACTTACATAGTTGAAAACCTAATATGGATTTTGAAATTTTGGTTAGTTAAATGGATTCTACCCGTTTATCATAGTATTCATTATACCTACCCTCCCGAGGGGAACGAGAAGGACAGGGAGCTTGGAACCAGTCACCCTTGTTTCAAATTCCAGCCCCAGGAGAACACCCAGCACTTCTTAGGTCTGATTCTTTCATTGTTGTGATTTCCACCCCTCTCCCATTACAGTTGCTGTTATGCAATCCCGGGTCTCATTCCAGTTGTAGGCACAGTATATGTGCTTTTGGGAGTACCATCACATTGTATACTATGTGATGGCGCCCCCTGGAGGAGTGCGATGCAGAGGACTTGATAGCTCTACCTGGGAGGGACAAACCCTCACAGACGTGTTGGTATTAGGACTGCTTGTTTGACACAGGAAGTATTGATAATTCACTTAAAGAATCCAACATTACTTATGGATGTTTAGTCAAACCTCCATGCTCAGCACGTATCTGCTGCATTGAACTACTCACAGAATGCCTTTGGCCAGGTGTGGAAACTTTGGAGTCTCGGTTTCCTCCTCTACAAAATGGAGATAAGAATATGTACATTCCAGAGTTTTGCAGAGGCAATGTCTATAAAATAACAGAGGGACAGAAGAGGCACTTAATAAAAGCTAGCAGTAATTATTGTAACAGTTTTAATATTTGATTTGTAATATGTATACTTTCACATTGGGTGATAAGAAAACCCTGTGGAGCTGTTCTACTCTGTAACACATGGGGTCACCATTATTCTGAATCATCTCGGTGGCAATGAATTTGTTGTTTTTTGTTTATATTCATAGTGGAGTCCCTGGGTGGTACAAGTGGTTAATGTACTTGGCTGTTAACAGAAAGGTTGGAGGTTCAAGTCCACCCAGAAGCATCTCAGAAGAAAGGTCTGATGATTTCTGTTTCAGGCTGGGTTCTCTAGAGAAACAAAACCAATGAAGCATCTATATCTGTATCTATCTATATATCTATATCTACATCTACATCAATATCTATAGCCATATATATGTATATATATGTATATGTGTATATGTATATGTGTATGTGTATATATCTATACATATAGAGAGAGAGA
>NW_004444324.1:102205-104139 GCF_000243295.1 Trichechus manatus latirostris
ACACCCCCAGGGAAACTCCCTTTCAACTAATTGGCTACTCACAGCAGATCCTATCATGGAAGTGATCACATTACATCAGATCTCATCATGGAGATGATTACATTATTACACCAACATCGAACTACATCATAGCTGTCAAATCACTGAGAATCATGGCCATGTCAAGTTGACACACAGCCTTTTGAAAAGTCAGCCATTGAACACCCCAGGAGGCACAGTTTTACTCTGACACACATGAGGTTTCCTTGAGTAGGAATCGACTCAACAACAACTGGCTGGTCATATTCAGAGTTTATAAGTACAATGCAGTTGTGAAGCGGAAGGACCCTCTAGGTAACCAGAGAAGTTACCAAGTCCTGGAACCTCCCTTATCTTAGAGGATCATTTAGAACTGACTGACATTTAGACATAATCGTAAGAGGTTCACTTAGGCTAAAATAGATCAAAAGAATGAAAATGTAATAAGAATTCCTTACAGAAAGAAAGTATAAAACTAACTAACCAACCAACCACCTAACTAAACAACAAAGGTTATACCTTTACATGTCCTATAAACTATAAAGTTCAGATATGAGAATAAAGTAGTATTTTTTTTATACAACTAAGGAGATCTCAGCTTTAGAGATGGAAGGAACTCTTTGTAACGGAGGCAAGGGGCCAAGCCTTTAGAATTCGTTAGATCTCGGTTTGAGCCCTTACTAGCTGGGTAACCTTCAGCATTTTATTTAACTTCTCTGAACCTCAGTTTTCTCATCCATAAAACTGGAGCAGTTTGCAGAGTGAGATGATTAGTAATTAACTAGATAATCGCAAGGCCTCAATCATTGCACTAGAGCTCCTTAGAGATATTGGTCCCCTTCCGCCTGACAGCACAGTTTGTTTACAGTAAGGACCCCAGGCCATCGAGAAAACACGGTTAATAGTGAGTAGCAGTGTAGCAGGGAAACACTTGATGTATTTTAGAAAATTTAATGATTGAAGGGTCTAATTAATACAAAAAAAAAAAGTGCTATTTTAGGAAGGTAAAATAATTATGGAGCAATTATATGAAAAATTAGATTACTTGGTATGAGTCTTTGATAGTAAGCCACAGGAATATGTTATTAGTGGGTCCTCATGTGTTGGATATTTATTAATAAAATAGAAAGAACTCAGTTATATCTTGCAACAATAAAACATTTCTAATCTCACTTATTTCCCATAAATATCCTAAAGGAAGGTATTTCCAAGGCCCCTATTAAAGATGAGAAAATTGAGGTTCGGGGCCGTGACAGAACTTGCCCAATGCTGCCAGGGTGTGTACCGGGTGATCTCTGCATTGCTTGTACCAGGTGGCTGGTAAAAGCTGCCGAGTCCCTAAGGGGTAAAAGGGTGTGACCAGGTCCCCAAGAGGAATTTCCTCTTCCTTCCCAGCACTTATACGGGACTGGGGCTGCCCATGGGGATGGAATTCCCTGACCCCAAACTCTTCCCTAAACTAACACACTCAGAGCTAGTCGCCTGCCTTCTGCTGTGTGTGGTCATCGTCTCCCAGGTGTGAATTTTTATAGGTGGGGGTGGGTTGTTGTTAAGCGCCGTTGAGTCGGTCCCGACTCATAGTGACCCCACATACAAGAGAACGAAACACTGCCTGGTTCCAAGCCATCCTCACCATCACTGCTATTTTACTTAGGGCCTTTAAACCAAAACCAAACCCGTTGTCCTCGAGTTAGTTCCTACTCATAACGACCCTACTGGACAGAATAGAACTGCTCCACAGGGCTTCCAAGGAGCAGCTGGTGCATTTGAACTGCTGACCTTTTGGTTAGCAGCTGAGCTCTTAGCCACTGAACCACCAGGGCTTCTTAAGGCCTTTAAATTTTTAATTAAAAGTTTTGCCCTTTATTAAGGTAATAGATGGTTTTTGTGCAAAAATTTTTAAAAAGAGAGGAAAA
>NW_004444324.1:104335-117369 GCF_000243295.1 Trichechus manatus latirostris
AAAAGTATGAAAAGCTCTTTAATTAGTTTTAATTACTAGGTTATTTCCTTTTCTTTGCTAGTTAAATACTGCTGTGATAAACATGTGAACATAAATCTTTATCTATATTTTATATGTTATTTTTCCTTAGCTTGTATTGCAACAAGTGGAATTACTGAAAGAAAGGCTAGGAATGCGTTTAACGCTTTTGACACTCGTGAGCCATGGCTGTAACAATTCACACTCTCCCCAATCAAGAGAAACAGGGCTCATCACAGACCCCCTCACCAGACTCAGGCATTCGATCTTAAATTGTTGTTAGTTCTGTAGATGAGAAACATATGTAGTTATTTGAGTTTGCATCCTTGATTACCAGTGAGGTCGAATCTACTTTCATGTGTTTATTTATAATTTACATTTTCTTTTAGGTAAACTTTATTGTTCATGCTATTGACTCAGTTGGGAAAGGTGGCTAATATTTTTCTTATTGATTTATGTTAACTTCTTATACTCAAAAGAAGACTCCCTGGGGGTGCAAAATTTAAATGCTGTGCTGCTAACCAAAAGAGGTGCCTGGGATGAAAGGCCTGGCGATCTCCCTCTGAAAGATCAACCATTGAAAACTTTATGAAGCACAGCTGTACTATGACGGAATGGACTGTAGAAATACACAAAAGACAACACCTTTCCATAAGTATTGCAAGTATTTTCTCACTGGATCCATTTCTAGCTCTCTCCCGTTAACACAGAAGCTTAGTTTGACTTACTTGATTGGCAAATCGGCAGGTTTTAAGAAAAGCAAATTGTGGCTATGTACACTAAGAGGAGTGGAGAGAAGAACAGAGTTGCTCCTCATGGTCACAAGCTCTGTGTGATGAGGCACAGGGAGCAGGGTTGGGGGAGAGTAGAGTGAGAGGTGCCTGTGCGGCAGCCTCCTTCCTCATCCATTAGGACGCGGGACCTAGAATCCAATATGTGAGGAGTTTTGAAGACTAAGATGATCACCTTGAGGCAAGACAGGAGACAGTCTGTGCAGGCTAACACATAGCTGCTAGGTCCTCTTACATCTAGAACCCCTCAAGGCTAGCTCACAGGATGTACACAGAGGAGAGAACACCCAGGCGTCAGGTGAAGCTTGGGCTCAGGTCAGAGTGACAACAGCACATCGATTACACAAGGGTAGACCTTTCGGCATCGGGAATGGCCCTGCCTCTGGAAGCTTCCTGACTGTATCTCAAACAGAAAAGGACAGCAGAGAAGGCCAGAGAGAACACCAGGTGCTCTGTGATCTGCTGAAGAGATCCGTAGCCAAAATCTCATCGGTTGGCGTCAGCTGTGAAAGCCACCCTGTTCCAGACGAGTGTAGAAAAAAGCAGGGAAGCTTCATGCTGGGGGGAAAAAATAAAAGAGTGCGAAGAAATGTCAGGGGAGTGGTACAGGCTTCAGCCTCGAGCAGAGAAGAGGAGTCAGTGACAAGGAGGAGATAGCATATTCATCACCCTGTGGTCCATACCCTTCAGGAGGTGTGGAATTTTCCATAAAAATACGCCCCAGTAAATTTGAGCAATTTCTTGAGCACCAGGCATGTCAGGTAGGTTATTGCTGATTGTTACAGTATTCTACATGCAGGGTAGGCAGTGCTTTGTTTTGTTCTTTCCTTTTGCCTCTTCTTCACGTTATAGAAAAGGAAACTGAGGACCAGAGATGTGAACTGACTGTTCAGTTACTAAGTGACTGAGCCAGAATTTGAACCCTGAAGCTCTGAGGTGGGGAAGTGCCAATATCCACTGTCTTTGCACTGCCCCTGCACCCCAGAGCCCCTGGTGGACTCCTGGTATTACTGCACAGCCTGACAGGTGGCCCTGAGACACAAGGAAAGGAGACAGAGAATTGCTGAATGAGTTTCAGATCATTCCCATGAGAAAATAGAGAAATGAAAATCTGTCAGCAATGAGAGAGTTAATTGCCAACTCTTTGAAAAGTCTTATTTGGGATCACAGCCCTGGCCCTTTCCCTTTGGGTGTAAGATGGTGCTGCGACACTGAACTAAAAAAATGTGTCTCCAGCTGCTCCCAGCTGAACTCCTGAGCCCAGTAAGTGCAGGAAGCAGCTTCCTCCTTAGACCTTGTGTTGTGACTTACATTCCTTTCTGCCAAAATGTGGGAGGAACTTGGGCACGTAGCTCTGTCACTAAGAAGTTTTTGTTGTTAGGTGCCGTCGAGTCTGTTCTGACTCATAGCGAAACTATAAGACAGAATAAAACTGCCCCATACTGTCTCTAAGGAGCAGCTGGTGGATTTGAACTGCCAACCTTTTGGTTAGCAGCCGAGCTCTTAACCACAGGGTTCCTAAGACTAAGAAGGGAAACAGTAATTACATTTGCCAAATTTTTGCTATAAGCTTTACATGTTTTATCTCAATCTCCAGAAGAATGTCATGACCAGGGGAGGAGCAGGGCTTGGAATGGAGTAGACATGGCTTCACATTCCTGCTTCACCACTTGCCATAGTCCTAAGTGGCTTCACCTCTTTGCCTCAGAATTTTCTCATCTGCAAAATGGGGTTAATGAGGCAGCGGTGGTTCAGTGGTAGAATTCTTATCTTCCATGCCAGTTTCCACGCCGGGTTCAACTCCCTGCCAATACACCTCATGAGCCACCACAACCCGTCTGTCAGTGTTGCTATGATGCTGAACAGGGTTCAGTGGGGATTTGAGACTAAGATGGACTAGGAAGAAAGCCTGATCTACTTCCAAAAATCAGCCAATGAAAACCCTATGGCTCACAAAGGTCCAACCCCCAAACAATCATGGAGATAGCGCATGACCAGGCAGCATTTTGATTCATTGCTCATGGGGTTGCCATGAGTTGGGGGCTGACTGCACAGCAGCAAACAATGACAACAACAACATATCTGAAGTAGGAAGGGGTTGGTCCAGGCTCCCTTGCAGCATTACACATTTGTGAATAATGATAGATTCACATAACACTGTAGACAAAATTTTAAAAAGTTATGTGAAGTAAACATATACTTATGAATTTAAGTGTGCTATGATGAAAACTAAGGAGTCCTGGTGGTGCAGTGGTTAAGCACTTGGCAGCTAACCAAAAGGTCAGCAGTTCGACTCCACCAGCAGCTCTGCAGGAGAAAGATGTGGCAGTCTGCTTCTGTAAAGATTACAGCCTTGGAAATCCTATGGAGCAGTTCTACTCTGTTCTATAGGATTGCTATTAGTTCTAATAGATGTGATGGAAATGGATATGATGACAACTAGGTATAACTATGTCTATATACAGGTGGGGATAGTCTGGCCCAGGCCATGGATAGATAGGTGACCACTTTATCTATCCACCTATGTATCTATCTATCTATCTATCAGCTATCTAGCTTTCTATCTATCATCTATTTATCTACTTATTTATTTTTTTCATAAGTTTCTTCAGGTTTATGTTTCAAGACAATAGACTAAGCATGTTTTGTACTTTCTCTCCCTCCTGACAGCCCATTAAAATTATATTAAAGGAACAATCAATGATAAGCCCACATATTGAAGAGGCTCTAAGCGGCTCCCTCAGGAAGTGTGAGATTTCAAGTATCCCTGGACATTGGATGGGATATGAAAGCATGTTGAGGGCAAGAAACAGGATGGTGGAGATTGCAGCTCAGAGCAAGCCCATCAGGGGGCTGCAGGGGAGAGGTCTAAGCCTGCCGGAAACATGAGGTCTGGGCTCAGAGTTGGCAGGTTGGAAGGTGGGTTGTGAATGGGGACTAAGATGAGGGGGGATCTGTTGAAGATCTGGTTGGGGACAGCTGCTCTAGGCAGCTCCTCTTCTGCTTCCACACCCTTTAGATAGAATGTTAAGCAGGCCACGGGAATTTTTTTTCCTCCAGGGACAAAAAGGCGGTGGATGTCTGTAAGGAAAGTAAGAAACTGTGTAAGACAGCCAAAGCTCCTAACGTGGGAAGTGGTCCCTTTCAGTAAAGCCCTCCTCTTTTGGGAATTTGTGGCCCATAGCTTGTCACCCTAAAGCAAAGACCATATAATACAGAAACAGATCTCCCACTAAGCTCTTCACTCAGAAGAAAGCCTGACCAAGAAACACATAGATTAAGACAATAGAAGGGGAAACTTGTAACAGCCTTTTAGAAAAATCAGCTTTTCTCCTTCATTCTTGAAGGTCAATCAAGTCATATATTAAAATCAGAACATGGGAGAAAAAGACCAAGTTGAACAAAAGAAAAACTAGCCTCAGTAAAAGAAACAGAAATAACTAAGATAACAGAAGAGAATGTAAGGAAAACAGACAAAGCAGACCTCAGAGAGATTTGAGAAAATATTAAAATTTAGAAAATAAGAGTAATGTGCTATGAAAAAGAAAAAGCGAATAATAAGAGTTCCTGAAAATTAACAATATAATAGTTGAAATAAAACTGAATTAAAACTTAACCGAAATACAGATTCAAAGAGCTGAAAGTTAAAGCTAAAGGCATTCTCCTAGATTAAGAACAAAACAATAGAAAATAAGAGCGAAAAGAGGAGAGATCATTTAGGAGGTCCAGCTAATAGAGAAGAGCCCTGGTGACACAATGATTAAGGTGGTTTGAACCACCCAGGGGTTTCATGAGAGAAAGGCTTGACAATCTGCTCCTATAAGGATTACCGCCACCAAAACCCTATAGGGCAATTCTACTCTGTCACATGAGCTGGAATCAACTTGACTGCACCTAACAACAATAACCATCAACTAATTGAAACTTCTCAAAGAAAGAACAGAGAAAATTACATATAACTATATATATAAATAATTCAAGCCTCGAGTTTCAATATTGAAGGATTCTATAGGTAAATTATTGAATGATACAGGAAGCATCAAAAGATCTAAGGTATACACAGAGTCGCTGTACCAAAAAGAATTTGGGCACTGTTCAACCATTTCGGGAGGTAGCATATGATCAAGAACCAATGATATTGAAGGAAGAAGTCCAAGCTGCACTGTACGCATTGACTAAAAACAAGGCTCCAGGAACTGAGTGAATTCCAATTGAGATGTTTCAATGCTGGAAATGCTCACTTGTCTATGCCAAGAAATTTGGAAGACAGTACCTGGCCAACAGACTGGAAGAGATCCATATCTGTGCCCATTCCAAAGAAAGGTGATCCAACAGAATTCGGAAATTATCAAACAATATCATTAATATCACATTCAAATAAAATTTTGCTGAAGACCATTCAAAAGTGGTTTTAGCAGTATATCTACAGGGAACTGCCAGAAATTCAAGCTGGATTCAGAAAAGGACTTGGAACTAGGAATATTATTGCTGATATCAGATGGATCTTGGCTGACAGCAGAGAATACCAGAAAGATGTTTACCTGTGTTTCATTGACTATGTGAAAGCATTTAACTGTGTGGCTCATAACAAATTATGGATAACATTGGGAAGAATGGGAATTTCAGGACACTTAATTGTGCCCGTGTGGAACTTGTACATAGACCAAGAGACAGTTGTTTGAACAACTGGTTTAAAATCAGGAAAGTATGTGTCAGTGTTGTATCCTTTCACCATAGTTATCCAATCTGTATGCTGAGCAAATAATCTGAGAAACTGGACCATGTGAAGAAGAACGTGGCATCAGGATTGGAGGAAGACTCATTAATAACCTGTGATACGCAGATGAGACAACCTTGCTTGCAGAAAGTGAAAAGGACTTAAAGCACTTACTGATGAAGATCAAAGACTACAGTTGTCAGTATGGATTTTACCTCAACATAAGGAAAACAAAAATCCTCACAACTGGGTCAATAAGCAACAATATGATAAACAGAGAAAATATTGAAGTTGTCAAGGATTTCATTTTACTTGGATCCTCAATCAAAACCCATGGAAGTAGTAGTCAAGAAGTCAAAGGAAGAATTGTATTGGCCAAATCTGCTACAAAAGACCTCTTTAAAGTGTTGAAAAGCAAAGAGGACTAAGGTGCACCTAACCCAAGTCATGATATTTTCATTTGCCTCATATGCATGCAAAAGCTGGGAAATGAATAAGGAAGACTGAAGTAGAATTGATGCATTTGAATTATGGTGCTGGCAAAGAATATTGAATATACCATGGACTGTTAGAAGAACGAACAAATCTGTTTTGGAAGAAGTACGGAAGAATGCTGCTTAGAAGCAAGGATGGCTAGACTTCGTCCATGTACTTTGGACATGTTATCTAGAGGGACCAGGCCCTGGAGAAGGATATCATGCTTCATAAAGTAGAGAGTCAGCAAAAAAGAGGAAGACCCTCAATGAAATGGATTGACACAGTGGCTGCAACAATGGGCTCAAACATAGCAATGATTGTGATGATGGTGGAGGACCAGGCAGTGTTTCATTCTGTTGTACATAGGGTTGCTATGAGTCAGAACCGACTCTATGGTGTCTAACAACAACAACAATGTATATAAAGAAGTAGAAGAATGAAGAAGAGAAGGAGGAGGAAATGGAGGAAATATTTCAGAGCTAAAGAAGAACACAGGTCTTCAGACTGAAAAGGCTGAATTAAAAAAATATGTCTAGCTGTATGTTATGTAATTTTAGAACAACCATAATAAAGAGAAGATTTTTTGAAGGTTTTCAATGCGAGAGAGGTATAGAAAGAGAGAAGCTTCCACAGAAGAATAAAAATCAGCTGGCATCAGAATTCACATTGTTGATACAGAATGCTAGAAGAAAACAGAAAAATGCTCTAAAAGTTCTCAAGTGCAGAAAATGATTTTGAACCTTAAAACTTATACCTGGCTAAAAAATATCAATTGAGTATGAGAGAAGAATAAAAACATCTTTAGGTATACAAATACTCAAAATGTTTACTTCTGGTTGTTGGTAGTTGATGTCAAGTCAGCTGCGACTCATGGCGACCTTATGTTCAAAGAACAAAACGTTGCCTGGTCCTGTGAAATCTTCACAGCCGTTGGTATATTTGAGTCCATTGTGTGGTCACTGTGTCAATCCATCTTACTGAGGATTTCCCTGAAATACTTTACCAATCATGATGTCCTTTTCTAATGATTGGTCTTTCCTGATGATATGTCCAAAGTAAGTGAACTAAAATCCCCTCCATCCACTCTCCTCAAGAACATTCTGGTTGTATTTCTTCTAAGACAGACATGTAAAGACTCAAAATGTTTACTTCTCACATATTGTATATTAGAAAACTATTGGAGAATAAAATCCACTAAAACAAGAGAGAATGCCAAGGAAGTGGAAGGCCCAGAGTCCTCTGGGATATGCATGTACCCTGGAGGGCAATATAGGAAGGTTTTGGGTGGGTCCATGGGGCAGGCCTGGGACGAAGACAAATAGTTTAGTGCAGGAGGGTAGTTTAAAACAGGAGCGAAGAAACTGTAGAAAAAATAAAAAGCAGACCACACAGAATAAACAAGATGATTAAGGGGCTGGATACACCTGAGAAGGTGGTGAGAGTACATAATTTGCTTCTCTACAAGGGAAGAAAGGTGGCTAAACATCCAGAAAAAAACAAATGAATGCACTAGAAGTAAGTCATGGTCCAAATATGAAGCTAACTAGAATATTGCAGCCTGGGTGGCACAAACATTGGTTAAGCACTAGGCTGTTAACTACAAGGTTGGCAATTCCAACCCACCAGCAGCTCCACAGCAGAAAAGATGTGGTGATCTGTTCCTGTAAAGATTTCAACCTAGGAAACCCTATGGGGCAGTTCTCCTCTGTCTTATAGGGTCACTATGAGTTTGAATCAACTCAACAGCACGCAACAACAATGACATCCAAGTGAACAAGGTGAGCAATCCCTGAATGGATATATAAGACTAAGAGTCTCAATGTCCATGGATGTAAAGAAGTAAAAAAAAAAAAAAAACACCTCTTTTTAAGAAGGCTCAACCCTTCTTCCTCCAAAACAACTTCCCATTTTTCCCTTACTCCTCTGTGCCTTGTTTTTGCCTCACAAATGTAAAGGATTTTAATGCAGTCTCACTGCTCAGAATAGAGCATAAGAGCTCCTCAGACAGCTTTTCCCAGGAGGTTCTGAGAGTTTCCTGTGCCTGCCGCAGCCATGCTGGAGCTGTGCTAGGAGATGCCAGGGGCCAGCCTCGATGGACTGGAAACTTTGTTAAGTTCACCTACATTTGGTGAAAAGGCTGATAAAAAATAAGCAGTTATTTGGAGGAACACATGGGGAAAGTTCATGAAAGAAAAGAACCAGAGAAATATGAGTGTAACTGCACCTGGTGGCATTTGTTAGGGCTGAATTAATCACAGGCAATACTGAAAGTGTCTATATTTGGCCCTCCCTCCTTGTTCTCAAATGAAGCCATGAAGAAGAATCAAAGTGTTTAAAATATTGAACATTGTCATATGACAATATGTTCAGCCAGAGGGAAAAAGAGCACTTTACATTTAAATTTGTTAATGCTAAGAGCAAAGCTAAATAATAATAATTTTGAGTTCTGTAATTGCCTCTCTTTTAGAAGACATGAAATGTCATCTCAACACATGGATCAAGTTACCAGGCAAATTACTAAATTAAAAAAACAGTGCCTGAATTCTCTTAGCTCATAATAAGGATACCTGGCATTGTGTAGGATTTTGCAGTATTTCATAGAATGTAGTTTACAGACCAACTGGATCACAATCACCGAAGTGTTTACTGAAGTCACAGATATCTGACCAACTGATTTAGAATTTCTGAAAGTGTTGCTTTAAGGTTTATATTTCACCAAGTGCTGGGTTCACATTAGTTCGTTAGTGCTGTTGTAATATATTACCACATGTTTAGTGGCTTAAAACAACACAAACTTAAACTTTCTTAAGTTCTAGAGGCCAGAAGTCTGAGATCAGTTTTACCGGGCTACAGTCAAGGTGTTGGCAGGACTTGTTCCTTCTGGACGCTCCAGGGAAGAATCAATGTCCTTGCCTTTTCTATGTTCTAGAGGCAGCTTCCACCACATGTCTGCCAGTTTGTCATACTGTGGTGGCTTGCATGTTGCTGTGATACTGGAAGGTATGCCACTGGTATTTCAAATACCAGCAGGGTCACTGTTGGTGAACAGGTATCAGTGGAGTTTCCACACTAAAACAGATTAGGGAGAAGGATCTGGCAGTCTAGTTCTGAAAAAATGGCCAGTGAAAACCTTATGAATAACAGTGGAACATTGTCTGATATAGTGTCAGAAGATGATTACCTCAGGTCAGAAGGCACTCAAAATATGACTGGGGAAGAGCTGCCTCCTCAAAGTAGAGTCTACCTTGGTGATTTGAATGCAGTCAGGCTTTTAGAACCTTCATTTGCTGATGTGTCATGACTAAAAATGAGAAGAAATAGCTGCAAATATCCATTATTAATCAAAGCTTGGAATGTACATAGTATGAATCTAGGAAAATTGGAAGTCATCAAAAATGGAATGAAGCACATTGATATCCTAGGCACTAGTGAGCTGAAATGGACTGCTATTGGCCATTTTGAATCAGACAATCATATGGTCTACTATGCCAGGAATGACAGATTGAAGAGGAATGGTGCCACTTTCATTGTCAAAAAGAACACTTAAAGATCTATCGTGAAGTACCACACTGTCAGTGATAGGATAACATCCATTCATCTACAAGAAAGACCAGTTAATACGACTATTATTCAAATTTACACGCCAACCACTAATGCCAAAGATGAGGAAATTGAAGAATTTTTACCAACTTCTGTAGTCTGAAATTGATCAAATATGCAGTCAAGATACATTGATAATTACCGGTGATTAGAAAGCGAAAGTTGGAAACATGAAGGATCGGTAGTTGGAATATATGGCTTTGGTGATAGAAACAACACTGGAGATCACATGATAGAATTTTGCAAGACCAACGACTTATTCATTACAAATACCTTTTTTCAACAACATAAATGGCAACTACAGACATGGACCTCACCTGATGGAAGACACAGGAATCAAATCAACAACATCTGTAGAAAGAGATGATGAGACACACAATATCATCTGTCAGAACAAGGCCAGAGGCCCATTGCAGAACAGACCACCAATTGCTCATACGCAACTTCAAGTTGAAGCTGAAGAAAATTAAAACAAATCCACAAAAGCCAAAATACAACTTTGAGTATATCCCACCGGAATTTGGAAACCACCTCAAGAATAGATCTGACAGATTGAGCGCTAATGACCAAACACCAAATGAGTTTCTGGAAGACATCAAGGACATCATAAATGAAGAAAAGCCATTAAAAAGACAGTAAAGAAAGCACAGAGTCACTATACCAAAAAGAATTGGTCAACGTTCAACCATTTCAGGAGGTAGCATATGATCAAGAACCAATGATACTGAAGGAAGCAGTCCAAGCCTCACTGGAGGCATTAGTGAAAAACAAGGCTCCACGAATTGACAGAATACCAATTGAGATGTTTCAACAAATAGATGCAATGCTGGAAATGCTCACTTTTCTATGCCAAGAAATTCAGAAGACAGCTATCTGGCCAACTGACTGGAAAAGATCCATATCTGTGCCCATTCCAGAGAAAGTGATCCAACAGAATGTGGAAATTATCATATAATATCATTAATATCACACACAAGTAAAATTTTGCTGAAGATCATTCTAAAGTGATAGTAGCAGTACATCTACAGGGAACTGCCAGAAATTCAATCCAGATTCAGAAGAGGACATGGAACAAGGGATATCATCGCTGATATCAGACGGATCTTGGCTGAAAGTAAAGAAAACCAGAAAGATGTTTACCTGTGTTTTATTGACTGTGGAAAACCACTGACTGCGTGGATCACGATAAATTATGGATAACATTGCAAAGAATGGGAATTCCAGAACACTTAATAGTGCTCATGAGGAACCTGTACATAGACCAAGAGGCAACCGTTAGAACAGAACAAGGGGATACTGTGTTGTTTAAAGTCAGGAAAGTTGTGCTTCAGGGTTGTATACTTTCACCATACGTATTCAATCTGTATACTGAGCAAATAATCTGAGAAGCTGGACTATAAGAAGAAGAATGTGACATCAGGATTGGAGAAAGACTCATTTAACAACCTTTGATACACAGATAACACTACCTTGCTTCCTGAAAGCAAAGAGAACTTGAAGCACTTACTGATGAAGATCAAAGACTAGAGCTTTTAGTATGGATTACACCTCAACACAAAACAAAAATCCTCACAACTGGACCAATAAGCAACAGCATGATACAAAAATAAACAAACAAACAAACCCGTTGCTGTCGAGTCAGTTCCAACTAGAAAAGATTGAAGTGGTCAAGGATTTCACTTGGATCCACAATCAACACCCATGGAAGCAACAGTCAGGAAATCAAAGGATGTATTGCATTGGGCAAATCTGCTGCAAAAAATCTTTTTAAAGTGTTAAAAAGCAAAGACGTCACTTTGAGGACTAAGGTGTGCCTGACCCAAACCATGATATTTTCAATTGCCTCACAGGCATTCGAAAGTCAAACAATGAATAAAGAAGACACAAGCAGAATTGATGCCCTTGAATTATGGTTTTGGGGAAGAATATTGAGTATACCATGGACTGCCAGAAGAACGAACATGTCTGTCTTAGAAGGAATACAGCCAAAGTGCTCCTTGCAGCGAGGATGGTGAGACTTTGTCTCAGGTAATTTGGACACGTTATCAGAAGGGACCAATCCCTGGAGAAGGAAATCATGCTTTGAAAAGTAGAGGGTCAGTGAAAAAGAGGAAGACCCTCAATGAGATGGATTGACACAGTGGCTGCAACAATGGGCTCACGTATAACGATTGTGAGGACGGCACAGGACTGGGCAGTGTTTTGTTCTCTGTACATAGCGGTCGCTATGAGTCAGAACCGACTTGATGACACCTAACAAAAACAACAGAGGCAGCTTGTATTCCTTGGTTTGTTGCCTCTTCCTCACATAGCTCTAACCTCTTCTTTCTATCCTCATATCTCCTACTTACTTTCTGACCTCGTTTCCCTCTTTTAAGGTTCCCTGTGATTACATAGGAGTCCCTGAGTGGTGTAAATGGTTAATGCACTCAGCTGCTAATCGAAAGGTTGGAGGTTTGAGTCCACCCAGAGGTGCCTTGGAAGAAAGGCCTGGTAATCAGCCAGTGTACATACTATGAAGCACAGTTCTATTCTGACACACATGGGGTTGTCATCACAATGCAGTCACTATTAATTGGCATTCAGTTTTGGAATCAGCCTATGGAGGGGGGGAGAAGACAATTTTGGTCATGGAATAGAATGTGATTTTTTTACAACCTTGACGCTGTAAAAGTAGAGGCCCAATGATGACAGAGGAGGAAAGGGAAGGAGCTGTGAAATGCAGGGGGAAGATTAGGAGGCTGATATTCTCACTTTACGCATAGGGGATTGAGGTACAGATGGTGTAATGTTTAAGATTTTATGTCAGCTTGGTTAGGCCGTGATTCTCAGTGTTTTGGCAGTTGTATAATGTGATCACTTTCATGTTGAGATTTGATATGTGATCACCCCCATGATGGGATCTGCTGTGAGTAGACTATCAGTTGAAAGGGAGTTTCCTTGGATGTGTGGCCTGTGTCGAATATAAGTAGACATTCTGGCAAGGCTCAGGGGCTTTTCCTCACCTCAGAATCCTCCAGCTGGCTCCTGTTCATCTGACTTCCAGTTCTTCGGACTTGAGCTAGCAGCTTACCTGCGGTCTTGCCTGCGCATCTTGGGATTCGTTGATGTTTGCAGCCTGTGACCAAGATCCCAGCTCTCTGACCTGCCTATCTTGGGTTCGCCAGCCCCTGTGGCTACTTGGATCAGGAGAAGCCTCTATCCTGACTTATGGACTTGGGACGTCCCAGCCTCTGCAACCCTGTGAGCAATTTTCTTGATACAAATTTCTCTCTATAAGTATTTATACATTTTACTGGTCTTGCGTCTCTAGAGAACCCAGACTAAGACAGATGGCATTTTATGAAACAGGATGCAATCTGAGCATATTGTTTAAATACAAAGGCAGTCACCCAACAGAAGAATCAAATATAATAATAATACATCCAACA
>NW_004444324.1:124062-128920 GCF_000243295.1 Trichechus manatus latirostris
AGAATTGCCCCATAGAGTTTCCTGGTGGATTCAAACTGCTGACCTTTTTGGTTAGCAGCTGTAGCATTTAACTATTATGCTACCGGGGTTTCCAAGTAATTAGCTGGAGATCTGCAATTAGAAATGGTGAAAAGTGCCTTTTAAGAGTAGGTCTATGAGTGGGAAGTATGTGGTGGAAGATGGTTGCTTTTTAATCAAGGCTCTCTCTACTATTTGAATTATGTTTTTAATTTTTGGAGAAAATTGTAAATCACCGGGAAAGCGTAAAACACCAAAATAAATTCAGCTGGCTGAGAAAACAGGCTTGATTCAGCAAGATGAAGTTTAGCAGCAATTAATTTAAGTTCCTGACCTCGTTTAAAAAAAAAAAAAAAAAGCACATGGACAGCACTAAGGAGACATAGCCCAATCTCCCAGTCTCAAATCTGCCTACCCACAGGGTGACAGCATGATTTAAGGGTTGTGTGTACTTGTGTGAAGGGGTGTTTCAAGTTCTATGACCTCCTTGAAGGAATGACCCTGACTCCCACCCCAACACACAACCAACTTAACTTGAGACTTTAAGACGAAATGATAGCTCACCTTCTCCCAATACACTATCAGATTGATCCTCTTGTGCATCCTTGCTTACTTGAATCACCACCCAAAGTCTCAAGCTTCCCAGACTCTTCACCACTACCCAGCTCTTAAATCCCCTCATAGAAGTCAATCACCATTCTTTCTGACTCTCCAAGCTCTTCCACTGGGTGCTCTGGAACTTTCAGTCTCACCAGTAAATTTGCCAATATCCTATGATCATTTATTGAATGTTACCTTTGTGATTTTCCTCTTTCAGAAAGCTGACTTTCCCCCAAGGACGCTGCTCCTTTTTCAGCTCTCTCAAGTAGGGGCTTGTTTGTTTGTTTTTCATTTTGTTTTGTTGGTCTTGCCTTAGTAACCCTTTAACAGGTGATGACACATGTTTGTCCCAGTTACATTTTCTGTCCCTGGAGGTTTACTGGCAGGCATTTGAGCCACTGTAATACATTCTGGCATTGTGGCGGATACTGGCGCAACTGTCTAAAAAACAAGGAAGTTGGTCTGCGCCACATTTGAGGGTTGAGAACCATTTGTATGAGGGGATGCTTCCTAAAGGAGTGATTGTGTGAAACTTGTATCTTTTGGCTTCTGTACAGTGAGATAAGGCTTGCAAGTGTGTTTACTATTTCCTTTGTGTTATTGGGAAAGTACTGTTACTGGCATTTGGAAATATTAAAGTAAATGAGTTATTTTTTGGATGACAACAGTTTGTGATGCACTTCCTGGGCCATGGAACCAATATGTACTCTGTGTCTGATGTGCTTTATAGAACATGCGACTGATATGGCCCACTTGCATTAGTCACCTTCCTGGTGACATTTTTTATAAAGTGCCAACCTCCCTGAAAACAGTTTGTGATGCACTTCTTGGGCCATGGGACTGATATGTACTACATGTATGATGTACTTCATGGAACATGGGACCAACGTGGCCCACTTGCTACTGGCATTCCATTTTTTCAAATAATAAAAAAATTACCAACAAACAATGATTCAGCATCCATTCCATTAGTGAAAAAACATAATATTACCACAAAATTCAAAAAAAAAATTATCTTTTAAATGGATAAATACCACTGGAACCAACAGAGGGTAAGTGTCCTTCTTGCTCGCCAGTGCCACCTATAGACCATTTCTCCATTTTTTTCTTGCAAAAGCCCTAGGTATTTTGAAATGCCCATCATTAGATTATAGCTGCTGCTTTCTTTTGATAGTCTCACAACACTCCAGTCATTCTTTTTCTTTTCCTGAAGACAGTAGCACATGACTCAGTGTTTTTCTTTCCAGGACTACTTCTGTCATAATTCCTGGTGATTTCAGTATCCACACAGGCCATCTTTCCAATAGTCTCAGTTCCATAGCCTGTTCACCACCAACAACCTTTTTCTTCATTCTCCCTTAGGCCCCTACTCCAGTGGCCACGTTACAGACCTTATAACTGTACCGTCCCATTCTCTGACCATCAGCATCCTCTATCTTCCCAGCACACTTTCTCTCTCTAGAACACTGATTCTAACAATCCTTCAACCCTGCTGGAATCCCTAATCCGTTGACTTTTTCATTTCCCATCCCACCTCTCATGTCCACAATTCTTTCCTTATCTGTATGTAATGCTGGTGTTCAACATTATACCCACCTCCTCCTTGTCCTTTAGCAACCTGATCTTTCTTTCCTTATGAAGTATTGTCTTGATAAAGCTCAACCTCAATTAAACCCAATTTACCTCTTACCCTGCTTTTATGGATTGAATTTTGTCCCCCCAAAATGTGTGTCAACTTGCTAGACCATGATTCCCAGTATTGTGTGGTTGTCGTCCATTTTGATCCTATGTGATTATCCTATGTGTTGTATATACTAACCTCGATGATATTAATGAGGCAGGATTAGAGGCAGTTATGTTAGTGAGGCAGGACTCAAACTACAGAATTAGGTTGTATCTTGAGTCAATCTTTTCTGAGATATAAAAGAGAGAATTGAGCAGACAGGAGAGGGACCTCATAGCATCAAGAAAAAAAGCACCAGGAACGGAGTGCATCCTTTGAACCTGGGGTCTTTGCACTCAGAAACTCCTAGACCCAGGGACAGATTGATGACAAGGACCTTCCCCCAAAATTGACAGAGCTGGCTCCCTGAATTCAGATATCTAGCCTCCTAGACTGTGAGAGAATAAATTTCTGTTTGTTAAAGTCATCCACTTCCGGTATCTCTGTTATAGCAGCACTAGATAACTAAGACACCTGCACTTTACCCCAGCGGCTCAATGTGTGCTGACTTATGTTAAATTTATGAGCACTAAACTTATGTAAATTCCCAGCTCTGCCAGGTGGCCTGTATTATATTTGCTTTGTCAATTTGATCTTCCTCTCTGAGAATGCTATTGCAAATGTTTTCTTCTTTTTTCAGCCTGCTAAAACCCTTTCCCCATCCTCATTCTCAGCTGATGATCCCTCAACTTTTTACTCTCAAAACAGAAGCAGTTAGAAGAGACCCACTCTGTCTTCCCACCACCAAATCTATGATTATTCAGGCACCAGAGGAACAGCCCTGCTTTGGTCTGCAGCTGCCTTCTCACATGAATTTTGGACATCATCTCTTCTCACTTTGTTAAGGAGTTTGTTCTTCTCCCTTCTGGATCATTTGAGTCAACACACACTTAAACCTCTCCCATGTTCTTCTTTAGCTACCATTCCATTTATCTCTTCTCCCTTATAGCAAAATTTCTTGAGTCACCTAGATTCACTGTCTTTACTTCTTCATCTCCCATTCTGTCTTTATTTTTTTATCTGTATTTTTATAATTGTGAAGCATTATACACTTACAAAAATGCACAACATAAAAATGTACAGTTCAATACATTATCACAGAGTGAACACCCACTTGAGTACTATCCATGTCAAGAAATAGAACATGGTTAGCATCCCTGAATCTCCCTCATGTCCACTCTCAATTATTACTTCCCTTTTTACCATACAGAGATAACTACAATGCCAACTTTATTGTACTGATTTTCTTGTTTTTCTTTTTAGTTTTGCCACCTAAGCAAAAATACAGTTTTGTTTACTTTTTGAACATTACCCAAATGGAACCATATAATGTATACTCACTGTAGCCTAGCTTTTTTCACTCAACTTATATCTGTGAGATTAACCCATTTTGTTGTCTTTGGCTGTAGTTCATTCATTTTCACTGTTGTGTAGAATCTCAATATATCAATATGTTATAATTAATTTGATCTGTTCTACTTCCAATGTACATTTGAATTACTTCCAGTTTAGGGCAGTTATAAATAATACTGCTATGAAAATTCTTGTGCAAGTATCACTGTGCACAGGTACATATATTTCTGTAGGAAATAGACTTGCTGTGGACTTTTTAGGTTATAGAATATGTATTCAATTTAAGTATATAATGTAAAATTGCTTCCCAAAGTGCCAATTCCCATTGCCACTGGCAGTGTATGCATTTCCTGATAACTCTACATCTTGCTAACACTTGATACTTTGAGTCTTTTAATTTAGTTACTTTATTGGTGTGTAGGAGTATCGCATAAACTCATAACCAACTATAACCCATTGCTGTTGGGTCGATTCCAACTCATAGCTACCCTACCTCATGTTGTATCTCATGGTGGTTGTAACTGGCATTTACGTATGACCAATGAGGATGAGCACTCTAAGTATGGGAAATTGGAAAGAGCTCATAATCAGTTAGAGGAACTGCAGAATTGGACTTAACATCTATCTTTGGCATGAACTTAGTGACTGACATTTGACTAATTATCTCTTTGACCTTTAGATTTGGCATATGTAGTATGGCCATAACAGCTCTTACCTTACAGATTTGTGTGGGGGATTAATTATAACATACAGGTAGTCCCGGACTTATGATGGGGTTCTGTTCTGCTGACTTGGTCATAAGTCAGTTCTGATGTAAGCTGAATGCCTCTTTTCTTTTTCATTATTATTGTCTTTTATTATCAGTATCTTTATAAATTTGATCTTTATTTGTCTTTAGTGGCTGGAAATATTACATATAAACTTGTATATGTAATGACATCAGCAAATTACACACTGCAAAATTGTATGTAGTACATATTATTAATGATAAAATGTGCAAAAATACCTAGAACAGACCATCATAACTGTGGTTCTTCCTAAGTTGAATACATCATAAGTAGGGGACTACCTGTATATTTAGCGGCTGAGACATAGAAAGTGCTCAATAAATGGTGTCACTTTTCCTTACTCTTTTTCCTCAGTGGTTGGTGAAAGCTGTCAAAT
>NW_004444324.1:130731-131730 GCF_000243295.1 Trichechus manatus latirostris
CCTGTGGCTAACCATCTGGTTCCATGCCATAACCCATTGACCAAACTAGGTAATACTTTTGATCTATTCCCACCCTCCCTGGCTCCTGAACCATGCTTAGTCTCATCCATTCAGCCATTATTTTTATTAGTTTTAAATTTTGCCTCTACTACCTAGTGTTTGAGCAAAAATCAAACACAGTTTTCCCATTATAGCTTTAGTTTCCCACCTCACCTACCATTCAGACTGTGAGGCATCTGCTGCCTCTATGTCACAGTGAGAATTATATGAGTTAATACATGTAAAGCAGTAAGAATAGTGCCTGGACTTTTCTTAGTGGGCTTTCAATGAATGTTGGTATTATTATTACCTAATATAACTTTCAAGGCAACCCCATGTGTGTCAGAGTAGAACCGTGCTCCATCAGGTTTTCAATGACTGATATTTTGGAAATGGATCACCAGGACTTTCTTCTGAGGTGCCTCTGGGTGAACTTAAACCTCCAACATTTTAGTTAACAGTGAGTGCATTAACCATTTGTACCACTCAGGGACTCCTATAAGTTAGAGTCAACTTGACAACAAGTGATTGGTAAATATATCTCTGAATAATTTTATAAAATTTTTTGAGAGACAAAATCTTAAAATTGCAATTGTAGAATCAAAGGGTAGATAAATTTGAAATATAGAAAGATTCCTGTCAGTTAACAATTTTCACTCCCACTTTAATAGTATATGAAAATACCAGTTTCACAACCAAATGTCAACAGTGTATCACATTAATTTGTAAATTAAAAAATTCTATGTGTGGAAAATAACATCTTACTGCTGTTTTCATTTTCTTAATTAAAAGTGAGTCAGTGCATCTATCGTATCTATTTGTATTTCCATTGTGAGTTGCCTGTTAAGATCCACTTTTTGTTTGTGTAGTTTCTCTTTATTACTATTTATTTGTTGGAGCTCTTTTGTATGTTGTTAATAACTTTTTAACTGTTACGTATATGGACATATTTTTTTCTGT
>NW_004444324.1:156543-158554 GCF_000243295.1 Trichechus manatus latirostris
CACATTAGTTAATTAGCTCGAAGAACTGCTAACAAGCATGGCATTAGGTCATTTTCAGTAACTGTAACCTCAATTTGAATTATTTTCTTTAAATGAGGAAACTGAGGGTTAGAGAATGTACATGACTTGACTGATTCTACATGGCAATTTGATAACAGAGCTGTGCAAACACTGCTTCCTAACTTTACATACTGTGTGTTTATGTGTTTGTTTGTTCATCTGTGCTTCCCTGCAGGTGAGATGGTGCTAAGACCAGACCATGTACACATCTTTATGTTGGAGACGGAGCATTTTCTCCTGCTAAAAATACAAGTTTACTATAGAGCTGTGATGTCAGGAAGACCTCAGTTTGAATTTTGCTTCCTTCACTTACTCATCTTTGGGAAGTGATATAGTCTTTCTGAGACTCAGTTTTCCCATTTGGAAAACAAGGATAGCAACACTTTGTAAGCAACTGCAACACTACTGATGTTTTGGGCCAGATAATTCTTTGTTGTGGGGGCTTGTCTGGTGCTAGACATCCTGTGTAGGATGTTCAGCAGCACCGTGACCTCTGTCCATTCGATGCCAGTAGAAAGCTCCCTCCCACAAATTGAGACTAACAAAAATGTCTGCAAACATTTCCAAATGCCCCCTGGGGGAAGCGTGCAAAATCACCCCTGTTGATAACCACTGCTGTAAGCGTTGACTAACATGTGTTCATAGTCTTCACACAGTGCCTGGCACAATGCAACTGTTCAACAAGTACTAACATTGCTCCCTTTTCTCTGGCCCTCACACCCTTCCACCCCCAGGGATCCATTTCATCTACAGCCATTTTAAGGAGGACTTCTGTATTCGCAGCTGTGGGAGGATGATTGGATAGGCTTCTTGACTGGGTGACACTTCTTAGTCACTCAAATGGGTTTAAACTGGAAAGCAAGTTTAATGGTATCATTTTCAAAGCTGCCTCAAATATTGCATTGTTCTCCACATTTTCACTGGACTCATTTGCAAATTGCAGGCTCAGCTAAAAAATAACATGCATTATGCTTGATAGCTGTGATTTTATTTGTGGGGGAAGGAACTGAGGTTTTATTTTTATTTTTTCTTTTAAATCAAGAAGCAAATATATGTTTAAAATGTGGCCTTCAAGTATAAACGTTAGATTTGGAATATATTTACGTATAAACCAAGTCAGCTCAGGGCCACTGCTTTCTGAGGGTGGAACAAATGGCCAAGATGGAAGGGTTTCAGAACTCCTGATTCAAGTGCAGACCCCAAGAAGCAGGGAAAGTGAAAGATGAATGTCCACCACACAGGTATTGGTACTGGTTGTCATCTGTGGTGGTGGAAGGTAGACCCAGACCCAGGAGACAATTGGGGAGTGATGGACTTGAGGCCCCCTGAGGTGTGAAGGAATGTGGTAGTCAGTGCTTCCACTTTCAGAGGGAGGCTCCTGGGCTGGGGAAGCTGGGCAAGCCTGCCTGGAATGTGGGTTCCGGGCCTGGGCCAGGCCAGGCTGTGGTCATTCATGAAGAGGAATGACTCGGCTCATCAAGTACAGCCCACGTGGGCAAGATCAGCTCTGGCCTGTGATTTGGAGATCCTGGTTGTGAAATTAACACTAGATGTATTTGGGAGGAAAAGTCCTACAAAGCAGGGGCCCAATTCCAGTCTTGACATCTGTGTTTCAATAGAAAGTGACTCCAGGGAGTACCCTCTCTTGCTCCACATACATCTCGGAAGCATTGTTAACTTGGGACGTCTGTTTATTATGCAGCTACTGGGTGCTGGTTTCAGCCAGCCCAAACCTTTGATAACGACTCTGACATTATACTTCAAATGCATATTTCTAGCCTTAAAGTTCTAAGTGCAGTAGGTATTTTTGTACCAATTTTATAGTTAAGAAAAATGAGACTCAAAGAGGTAAATGGTGATTGGATGTAAATAGTAAATTCAAACTATATTCTGTTTGGCCCTAAAATATATACTTTGATACCCCTACCCCTACTTTGATTCCCCTACCATT
>NW_004444324.1:160097-162120 GCF_000243295.1 Trichechus manatus latirostris
CTGAAGAAGGGAGACTTTGCCTCCATGCTTCCTGATCTTGATCCTGAGTTGTAGCATGTTGATCCTGATCCTGAGTTGTACCCTATTACTTCTTTAATAAACCAATTAACTATATGTGTGGTCTGTGAGTTCTGTGTGGCCATTGCAATGGATTACTGAACCCAGAAGAGAAGTAGAGAGTGCTGTGGGAGGGATGGCTGGTGTCAGAATTGGTAAAAAGTTTGGAGACTGGCGGTATGTCTGACCTCTACCTTACAGGAATCAGCTTTGGCTGATCCTGGTCATTATCCCCACTGAAGTTAGACAGGTTCTGACAATAATACTACTCCCATCAATTTACAGTGCCAAAAAATTAATATTTGATGTAGTTCTGTGTATATTGTTAATTCTTACTTTGTTACTAAGTTTAGTTTTATTATGTTATTTTTCTCAATTTGTTATTTTTCTCAATTTGTTATTTAAAGTAAAGTAAAAGAATAAGTAGACTTTTTGTCTGATGCAATTATATTAAAAGGGTAGCTCCAATGCACTGTGCATGGGTGCAAAAATATCTTCATCTGGCCCTGGACCAAGCCTTGCTGCTCTGCCCTGCCTCTGCGCCCTTGCTTGGACATTTCTGGGCCTTTCCAGGGAGGAGTGGATCCGTGGGTGCTTTCTTGGACCTGTGTCCAGAGTCTGCTCATCTCTGAGCTCAGATGATCATCAATTAGCCCATCCATATACCCTGAGCAGGCACTCCACTAGGGGTAGAGTGAGCATGACCCACCCAGCAGCTGTGATGGCACAGCTGCTTGGTTCACTTGGAAGAAGGTCTGTCCCTCATCCCTTGGGTGAATAAGTCCTCTTCTCCTATGCTTTTGATGTGACTGGTTTATGTACTTTTCACAACCCTGCAAATCATTGTCGGGCATTGTCCTCAGCCCTGCCAAACCTGCTTATCTGAGGGGGAAGGCTGGAGGCATCAGGTCATAAAATTAAACAAAATTATTGCAGAAACTAGGGTGTTAGTGACAATAAGGGAGAATTATAGCACAGAGAACGGCAAGGGAGGTTTATGATGCCCCGGTGCCTATCTGCAAAGTCGTTGCTCAGAAAGCTCTGCTTCCCTAATGTCTATGTTAACACCATCCTATGCAGGCTCCAGGAGTGCTGGCAGCCCCTCTCTCCTGTGCTTCTCAGGCTAACAGCATCTGAGTGTTGGAAAGGTTCTGGGCTTCAGCCAGTTCACCCTCTCACTTTGTAGAAGGGGACATGGGAGCCTCCTTGCTGTCACACTGTGACAGCGACTGAGAAATATTCAAACTAAGACCTCTTGGTTCATAATCTAAAGCCCATTTCCTACACTATCTTTTTGGAATTCTTTTTAAAATAAGAAATAAAAACATTGGATTCACACACCACTGTGAATTACCCTGTGCTATTGTTGCTGTTAATTGCTGGTCATCTAACTAGTTGAAGTTTTGACCATTTCCACTGTGTCACTTACTCTGACCCAGAATTTTCTCTGCAAGAGACTCCCAGCCCAAGCCAGACCTGGAAAACCAAGTTTCCGCTTCCAAAACACCAATAAAGTTTATTTTCTTCTGACACCAACTGTTGATAGCTCATAGGGATTCAAAAAAAGAATGAGTCACAGTGGCTGCCATCAGTGAGCTCAGAGTTAGTGAGTTCTGGGGGCAAGTACTGGGGAAACAGGTAAGCAAATATTCTCTCCAAAAAGGATGACCTGTGCAAAGACAGAAACGTATATAGAAATGCACATAGGGTGACAAAAATGCTCAGAGAAGGGAGTGGTTCATATTATCTGGGACTATCAGGGCAGACTTCCTAAAGAAGATATTGCCTGCCCTGAAAAGTTTTCTAGCCTAGTGTGACATTGACTTCTCATTGCCTGGAACTGCTACTTTTCTTTCATAGTGTATTGCTTCCCTTTTTGGTTTGATTGTCAGCTCCTTGAGGAGTAGAATAAGACCTTGTCTTGTACAATTCTGAGTCTTTAACAGTGCACAGCTCAGGTTCAAAC
>NW_004444324.1:163723-164830 GCF_000243295.1 Trichechus manatus latirostris
ACTATGTGAAAGAACAAGTCTTGGGAAAAGCATGAATTTTGGAACTGTGCAGGGCTGGGTTCAAATCTTATCCCTACCACTTAGAAACCGAAAGAACTTGAGCAGTCCCCTAGCCTTTGTCTCAGACCCCTTCTCTATAAAATTAAGATGTAAACTTGAATTTATAACATCATCGTGAGGATTGTATGAGATGTGTACGTAGATGGTTCATCAATACTAATGGCCCCACCCCCTCTGTCCTCATATGAAAGTCTTCAGGACGAGATGGTGCTGACTGAATCAACCTTGTATAAGGCTGGACACTTCCTGGCACCGTTAACAATGGCCAGCAGTCAGTCTGTCTACAGGTCGTTGACTGAAGGTCTTTTTTGAGCCAGTCATGTGCCAGGACTTCCCTCAGACATCTTAGATGTGTTCTGAGGTGGGCTGAGAGCACTTTGACAGTGAGCTTGGATCTCTGGCTTTGGAGTCCCAGTCATTCTGTCAAAGATGAGATGAGAGCAGTCCTCCTGGCTGGCCAGATGTATGCAAACACAACTGACACCCCCATAGTTTCTGTGTAAAGGTACTGGTTACAAAGAAGGGAATTTTCAGGCAATATAACAGTTATTTTGAAAGTGGTTAGGTCATTCCATTGCAAGAAACAAAACAAAACAAAAACCAATCACCCTTCTAACTCTAAGGTGACATTGGCCTTTGGGTCTCATGTCCTTGCTCACTGGTACCTCTCCTCCATGTACAAGAAGCCCATCAGTGATTATCTGTTGTTTTCCAAGGACTTTTCTAACCATCTTTAAACCTGCCCTCAGGGGGTCTGTGGTGTCCAGGGAGAGACAGACAGGTGTGATAGCAGCTGTGAGAGAAGCGGCATGGGGTCAGGGTAACCTCCAAGGTCCCTTCTGTGTTCCTACATTAGAGATAGGCCCAGCATCATGAAAAGAGCTAGAGAGTTACTGTGTTATTAATTTGTTTAAGCATCTTGGAGATGCTATTAATGGGCATTCAAACCCAGTTTATCAGGCAATAAACAGTGCCACAGACAGTTGGTGACCGTGTTAATGAGGAGAAACCATATGCCCCAAACATTGGAGCTCTTTTTCCTCAAAA
>NW_004444324.1:165348-166981 GCF_000243295.1 Trichechus manatus latirostris
TTCTCTGCAAAACACTGCTGCAAAAAACAAGCTTGCACATAAACCTATGTAAACTTTGGAAAGCATTTTTTCCAAGGTGTTTTTTGTTGTTAGCTGTCATCAAGTTGGCCCCTGACTCATGTTACAGAGTAAAATTGCTCCATAGGGTTTTCTTGGCTGTAATCTTTATGAAAGTGGTTCACCAGGCCTTTCTTTTGTGGAGCTGCTAGGTTGGTTCAAACTGTCAACCTTTAGGTTAGTAGCTGATTGCAAATTGCTTGCACCATTGAAATGCTGATTAAATGATAAGAACATTTATAAGAAACTGTTAATATTTTAAGTTTCTACAAATTGTCCACCAAAAATACTGTATCTAATTTACTCTTTCTCTGCCTATATGAGCCCTGGTGGCGCAGTGGTTAAGAGCTACAGCTGCTAAGCAAAAGGTCAGCAGATCAGATCCACTAGCCGCTCCTTGGAAAACCTATGGGACAGTTCTACTCTCTCCTATAGGATAGCTATGAATCGGGATCAGCTCGACAGCAACAGTTCAATTCCCCACAACATTACAAGTTATATATTACCATCTCCTTTTTAAAGACAAGAAGCCCAGGTCAGAAAGGTTAAGTAAGTTTTTCAAGATCACACAGGTCTTAAATAACCCAATAGGGACTTGAACGAAGGTTCACTTGAGTTTGCTCCACTGTCTGTGCCACACTGCTCCTCTGAGGGGCCTTCTGGTTTTTGAGCTCCATGGAAGTAAAGGTCTATTCATGGTAGAGATGAGACAGAAGACAACAGGGATCCTGGAAAAAAAGCTTTAGGCTTGGAATAATTGCATCATGGACAAGCAAGGCTACAGCTAGGCAAGTCTTTTTTAAAAATTGCTTTTATTAAATATTAAACAAATTGTTTTATTTAATATGAAATATGTACAAGTTGTTAGTATCCATTGACTCTAACTCATAGTGACCATGTGAGTTACAGAACAAAACATTGCCCAATCCTTTGCCATCTTCACAATCATTAGTATGCTCAAGTGCATTATTGCAGCCACTATGTATTTTGAGTGCATTCCAACCTAAGGGGCTCATCTTCCAGCATGATATTGGACAATATTTTATTGTGATTCACAGAGTTTTCATAGGTTAATTTTCAGAAAGGCCAGACCTTTCTTCCTAGTTTGTCTTAGTCTGGAAGTCAGCTGAAATCTGTCTACCATAGGTGACCCTGCCGGTATTTGAAATACGTTGGCATAGCTTCCAGCATCAAAGCAACATGCAAGCCACCACAGTATGACAATCTGATAGAAAGGTGGTGGATATATAGGATACACAAAATTATAGTTCAACAAATGCTAAGACGTCCCACACAGTTTAAGAGAACATTACTATTATCTTTGAAGTTCAGTAAGTACTTCTCCCTGAGTCCCATTTTCTTCACTTTGCTGGAGGTAACCACTCTACTGAATTTTATGTTTATTATTTTCTTGCATTTCTTTATCATTTTAAAACCTATGGTTGAATTCCTGACAGGCCACAACACTACAGAAAATATACAGTGTACAGTTCCTGGATTCTTTGATAGGGTAGTGCAGGACACAACCATCACATCGCTGACTTGAAGCCCTGAATTAGAAAATAGTGATTAGTTT
>NW_004444324.1:173716-174727 GCF_000243295.1 Trichechus manatus latirostris
CAGGGATTACTGGATACTGACTCTGAACTGACACTAATTCCAGGAGATCCAAAATGTCACTGAGGCCCACCATTCAGAGTGGGGGCATGTGAAGGTCTGGATATTAATGGAGTCTTAGCTCATATCAGTCTCATAGTAGGTCCAGTGGGTCCCCAAACTCATCCTGTAGCAATTTCCCCAGTACCAGAATGCATAATTAGAGTAGATACACTCAGCAACTGGCAGAACCCCCACATTGGATCCCTGACAAATGAAGTAAGGGATAGTATGGTAGGAAAAGCCAAATGGAAGCCATTAGAACTGCCCCTACCTAGGAAATAGTAAACCAAAAGCAATACCACAATCCTGGTGGGATTATAGAGATTACTGCCACCATCAAGGACTTGAAGGATGCAGGGGTGGTGATTCCCATCACAGTACCACTCAGCTATTTGGCCTGTGCAAAAAACAGATGGATCTTGGAGAATGACAGTGGATTATCAAAAACTTAACCAGGTGGTGACTCCAATGGCAGCTACTGTCCCAGATGTAACCTCAGTGTTTGAACAAATTAATACATCTCCTGGTACCTGGGATGCAATTATTGATCTGGCTAATGCCTTTTTCTCCATACCTGTTTTGAAGGACTATCAGAAGCAGTTTACATTTAGCTGGCAAGGACAGCAATACATCTTCAGTTGCCTTCCTCAGCTACATCAACTGTCTAGCCCTGTGTCATAATTTAGTCTGCAGGGGTCTTGATCAACTTTCCCTTCCACAAGACGTCACACTGTTCCATTACATTGATGACATTATTCTGATTGGACCTAGTAAGGAAGAAGTGTCAATGACTCTGGACTTATTGGTAAAACATATGTATGCTAGAGGGTGGGAAATCTATCCCACAAAACTTCAGATACCTTCCATCTCAGTGAAATTTCTTGGGGTCCAGTGGTGTGGGGCATGTTGAGATATTCCTTCTGAAGTGAAGGAAAAGTTATTGCATTTGGCACCTCCTACAACTACAAAGGA
>NW_004444324.1:177035-178012 GCF_000243295.1 Trichechus manatus latirostris
ACAGCCATGTGACCAGTTGCAGAAATGAGGACTGTAACTGTTATGAGTATTTCTGCTTTGTAAGCATCAAATATTTTTGTTTTCTTCACTTATAAAACGTAAGATGTAAATGGGACTACTGCATTTTCAGTTGTATGGGTGTTAGTTGTATCATGTTAGGCGCAAGTATGACTTTGTAACCGTCTTTATTCAGAGATTATGCATGGTTTGGGGAGATGTGTACAAGTGTCAAACTGACAAGGGATGGATTGTGATGGTTAAGATTGTGTGTCAACTTAGCTGGGCCATGATTCTCAGTGTTTTGGCAGTTGTATAATGTTGTGATCACTTCCCTGTTGAAATTTGGCATTTGTTCACCCCCATAATGGAATCTGCTGGGTGGTACCGGCAGCAGCAGGGCCTGTGGTGGCTTACCACTCCCTCAGCCTTCGTCTCCCCACTCTCGTCCACACACTTCCTTCCTGCTTGCCTTTTAAAGCTTTTGCTTGTTCTGGATCATGCTGCTGGCTCCTGTTCAACTGGCCTCTGTTTCTTGGGACTTGGGCTAGCAGCTTGCCAGTGGTCTTGTCTGCTGATCTTGAGATTCGTTGATTTTCACAGCCAGTGGCAGCACTGCTCTCTGGCCTGCCAATCTTGGGTTCGCCAGCCCCTGCAGCTACATAAATCAGGAGAATTCTCTTTCCTGCCCCATGGACTTGGGACACACAGCCTCTAAAAACCATGTGAGCCATTTCCTTGATATAAATCTCTCTCTCTATATGTATATTTATATATGCTTTACTGGTTTTGCTGCTCTAGAGAACCCAGGCTAAGACACCTATAAAAAGTGTGAAGATAAAAGGCAGGCTGAGAGATTCAACTGTTTCAATCAAAGTGGGGGAGAACATATCTCCTTAACAAAGTGAAGACTATTCATTTAACACACACAGAAACTATCTTATTCTAAAGATTATATCTTAAAATATGGTTCTAGAACA
>NW_004444324.1:179090-180185 GCF_000243295.1 Trichechus manatus latirostris
AAAATTTCTGTAATATATATTTTTTGAAATTAAATATTCACTGTGAGGCTTACCTTAGTCCCAACAGGGAATGACAGGAGTGACGGCCACTTGCCATGCAGGCCACGTTCTCCTCTGTAAAGTACAGGAATTTTAAGGGACAGGAGAGGAAGGGGACACACCTTCTTTGAGTGCTAGGATAGATCTTTTACTCAAAATTTTCCATTTCATCTGTGCCACAGCCCTGGGTGTTGCTATCACTGTCATCCCCAATGGGGAGACGAGCAAACTCAGAACTAGGCAAGGATAAGCAACTTTTCATGCTCTCTATCCCCAAACTCTTAACTGTGAAGCCCAAACTCAGGGTTGGGAAATTGTTAGACACTTTGGTTTGCTTGTGAGGAGACATGATTGATTCTTCTTCTTCTTTTTTTAATATGGGGAGCTGCACAAAGTGTACACCTAGGAATTGTCTTATCATCCAAATGCAGTTTTCCTTGGAGCTGTGCGGGTAAGCATTGAAATACAGATGTTTACCTTCTAGAATATTGTCCTTGGAGGAGAGGAGGAAGGGTGAAAGCCATGACTGAAATGAAGCTATGTTTAATAGCAAGCTAATCACTTTAATTGGTCCTTTTTATTTGTAGACTCTCCTGATTTATGAATTCATTGTCCAGGAGCTCAGAAAGAGCCTCGTGACTGGGCTTCTGCAAGCTTATGGGTCATACTTCACAAAGAACAAATGCCCTTAATTGTCAGTATGAACATTAAGAGTTTTGTAATAGGCTGTTTCGATGAACCAGGCTTATTCTTATCCTTTGCTGACAGGCCCAGGAAATCCCAGTAAGTGAAACATCTGCTTCATGTTTATTCATTTTGTGGAGCGAGAGATGAATCCCAAAGGAAGCTTTCTTCTTCCACAGGCTCTGAAGACTAGTGAAGTGAAAACACCTAGTATGTGTTTGTTCACTTTTAGTTTCTAATGTCACAGTCTTTATCTTCATATAGAACAGGAAACCCCCAGCATTTCCAGCTGGTCACTAGGATGGTTGGTTTTACACTCACTAGGGATAAAGGACCGCTCTCAGCCTTAGCTGGTGGAGGGAACAGGATGAG
>NW_004444324.1:183671-186414 GCF_000243295.1 Trichechus manatus latirostris
TACTAAAAAATCTATGATTTTAAGAAATATTGGCTTGTAATTTTCTTTTATCATCAAGTTTTGATGTGAGGGTTATGTTGGCTTAAGGAAAGTAGTTTGAAAATGTTTCCTTTGTGAATGTTTTCATTTATTTCATTCTTTGAATGAAAGAATTTATGTAGGATTGCTATTAATTCTTCCCAATATATTTTAAAGAATTCAGCAGTGAAGCCATTTGATCCTGGAGTTTTATTTGTGGGGAAATTTTAAGTTATGTATTCAATTTCTTTAACAGATATACTGACTATTAATATTTTCTGTTTCTCCTTGTGACCATTTTGGAACATTGAGTTTTTTAAGGAATTTGTCCACTTATTCTAATTTGACAAATTTATTGTCATAAAATTATCATAATATTCTTTCATTATCTTTTCAATAGTTTATTAAATTTATTAATTTATTGAAAAAATTGTTTTGAATTTGTTGATTTTTCTCTATTACTTGTCTACTTTGATTTCTGATTTCTATCTCATTTTTATGTTTACCTCCTAATTTGTTTGAGATTAATTTTTATTTTATTTTCCTGTCTCCCACAGATGAAAGTTTAGATTTTTTTTGAACTGTTATTTTAAAATAAATATTTCCTTATTAGTGTCAAAAAAAAGTCAATTTACATCAAAAGGAAAATCAATATTTTCAATTTTTCCTGTAAATTTTTAGGGCACATCCTCCTACTACAGTATCAGTGTAATTTCTGACTCAAATAGGCCATTGGAAAAAATAAAAAAAGAGCTTAGAAGTCTCAATGAAAAAAGATAAGAATTATATGAATAGAATCATGCAGAACGTAACCTTTTGGGATTAGCATTTTTCACTCAGTTTTATTCTCTGGAGGTTCATCCAAGTTGTATGTATCAATAGTCTGTTCCTTTTTGTTACTGAGTAGTATTCTATGATATGGATATTCCTCAGTTTGTTTAGCCTTTCACTCCCTGAAGGACATCTTGGTTGTTTTCAGTTTTTGGCTATTGTGAATTAAGCTGCCATAAACATTCTAGTACATGCTTTTGAGTGAACATAAGTTTTAATTTCTCTGAAAATGTCCAGGAGTGCAATTGCTGGGTCTTATCCTGTGTGTTTAGTTTTATAAGAAATGGCCAAACTGTTTTCCAGCATGACCGTGCCATTTTCATGTCCACCAGCAATGTATTAGTGATTCAGTTTCTCTATCCTCACCAGATTTGGTGTTATCACTACTTTTTATTTAATTTTAACTATTCTGATAGGCAGGTAGTGATAGCTTGTTGTGGTTTCAATTAGCATTTCCCAGATGGCTAATGATTTGGAAAATTTTTTCATGTGTTTATTTGCCGTCTTTCCATAATCTGTTTTTTTTTTTAATTTAAATGAGTTAAACTTTACATATAGTAAAATGCTTAGATCTAAAGTGTAAAATTTGATGACTTTGAATAAATGTGTGCAGCTGTGTCACCAACACTTCAATCAAAATACAGAATATTTTGTGAAATATCTCACAAAGTTCCCTCATGTCTCTGTAATCAATCCTCATTTGTCCCCCTCATAGGCAAACACCCTTCTGCTTTCTTTCTCCATAAATCAGTTGTGCCTGTTTTAAGACTTCACATAAACGGAATTGTAAAGTACATTCATTTTTGTATCTGACTTCTTTCATCACGGTAAAGATTTTGAAATTCAATCATGTTGGTACATGTATTAATAATTTCTTTTTGTTGCTAAGAAGTATTCCATTATGTAAATACATCACAAATTCCTTATTGATTTACCTATTGGTGGATATTTTCATTCTTTCCACTTTGGGACTTTTTAAAATAAAGCTGCTGTAACTATTCTTGTATAAGTATTTGTGTAGACATATGTTTTCATTTTTCTTGGTTAAACACTTAGGAGTGGTATTATCTTTACCTTTATACGACCTTGCTAATGTGATTTCCAAAGTAGTCATACCACCTTAGAATTGGACCAGCAATCTTTAAGTGTATTGGTTGCTTCACAGCTTCACTAGCATCTGATGTTGCCAATCTTTAATACTAGCTATTCTGCTCGGGGTGGATGGTATCTCTTTCTAGTTTTAAATTTCATTTCCCTTATGACTATTTGTGTTAAGCAGTCTTGAATGTGCATATTGGCTATTTAATATATTTTATTTTTTGAAGCATCTGTTCAAATATTTGGCACATTTTTATTGGATTGTTTCTCTTATTATTGTGTGTTAAGGACTGCTTATATTTTCTAACAAGGCATCATCAGTTATGTGTTTTGCAAATAGTTTCAATTTGTGACTTGCCTTTTCATTTTCTTAACAGTGTCTTTTGAAGAGTGAAGTTTTTAGTTTTAATGAGTTTCTGTATATCTTTTTTTTTCTTTTCTTTTCTTTTATGGTTTGTGATCTTTGTGTCCTCTCCAGGAAATCCTTGTTAACTCCAAGGTGCTGTAGATATTATCCTATGTTTTCTTCTAGAAGCTAGAGAGGTTTTTTTTTTTGCATTGATGTCTAAGAGCCTTCTTGAAAACTTTCTGTGTTTGGTGTGAGGTAGGGGGTCAAATTCATTTAAAAAAGTATTGTGGTGAAAATATACATAAAACATATGGCATCACAACAATTTCTATATGTACAATTAAGTAACACTGATTACATTCTTCAATTAAGTTATGCTATCTTTTTCCAGATCATTCCACCACATTTAACACAAACTCAATGCCCCTAAGCAAAAACTCTCCCTCT
>NW_004444324.1:186514-193797 GCF_000243295.1 Trichechus manatus latirostris
AATCTCTGGTTTCTATATATTTGCTTATTTCATATAGGTGATATCATACTATATTTGTCCTTTTGTGACTGACTTACTTCACTCAGCATGATGTCTTCAGTGTTTAGCCATGTTGTAGCATGCATCATGACTTAATTTCTCTTTATGGCTGAGTACTATTCTATTGTGTGTATATGCTACATTTTGTTTATACATTCATCTGTTGGTAGACTTTTCTGTTGTTTCCACCTTTTGCTTATTATGAAAAGTGCTGCAATGAACATTGGTGTACAGGTTTCTTTTTGCATTCTTGCTCTCTTTGTTAAAGCCATCCACTTGTGATATTTCTGTTGTAGTAGCACTAGATAACTAAGACAGAATTTGGTACTGAGAGAGTGGTGTGCTACTCTAACAGATACCTAAATTGTAGAAGCAGTTTTGAAACTATGAGTGGATAGAGGCTGGAAGAGTTTTAAAGTGCCTAACAGCAAAAGCCTAGATTATCTTGAAGAGACTGTTGGTGGAATCATGCACATCAAAGACAATTCTGGTGAGGATTCAGAAGGAAATAAGGAGAACTTTTACACTGGAGACGGCACAGATGGCAAGAAGCAGCAGCATCAGAGAAGTGGCAGCAGCAGAACCAGGAGACCAGCACAATACAGAACTGGAGCTGACCCATGGAGGGAGAGAGCTGAGTGTCTTTGTGCAGGAGGCTTCCTGGCAGAGTGGGGCACCTTCGAGTACTTATCGGTGGAGCTAAAGAGCTTTGGAACCCTTGCCCCAGCAAGGCAGACGTAGGCAGTGAGGCCCAAGGGACCAAGAGGCCAAGGAACCAGGAAGCAGAAGCTGAAGAGACAAGGAACACATGAAACAGAGCTGCCTTGGTCTTGAAGGGTAGGGCCACAACCTCTTTAACACCAAGCAAAAAGAGTTGGGGGAAGAGTGCATCCTTTGGACCCTGGATTCCTATGCTCCTAGGCCAGGGGAAGATTGATGACAAGGCCTTCCTCCAGAGCCAGTAGAGACAGAGAGCATTCCCCTGGAGCTAGTGACCTGAATTTGGACTTGTAGCCTACAATACTGTGAGAGAGTAACTTTCTCTTTCTTAAAGCCATTCACTTGTGGTATTTCTGTTACAGCAGCACTAGATAACTAAGATACTTGCCTTCACTTCTTCTGGGTTTATACCAAGAATTGAGATTGCTGGGTCATATGGTAGTTCTGTGTTCAACTTTCTGAGAAACCGTGAAACTGTTTTCCACAGTGGCTGTAGAATTTTACATTTCCACCAGCAGTGGATGAGGGTTCCACTTTCCCCACAACCTTGCCAACACCTATTGTTATCCTTTTTTAAAATTATTGTCATTCTACTAGGGGTGAGGTGGTTATCTCATTGTAGTTTTGATTTGCATTTCCCTAATGGCTAATAATGTCAATGTGTTTGTTGACCATTTGAATCTCCTCTTTGGTGAAATGTCCAAGTCCTCTGCCTGTTTTTTGACTGAGTTGTCTTTTTATTGTTAAGTTGTAGAAGTTTTATATATATTTTATATATTAGACCCTTATCAGATATAAGTTTCCCCAAACTTTCTCTCAATCTGTTGCTTGTCTTTTCACTTGTTGATAAAGTCCTTTGATGAATAAAAATATTTGATTTTTATGCAGTTGCATTTATCTATTTTGTCTTTTACTGCTCATGCTTTTGTTGTCATATCTGATAATGCATTATTAAAAACTAGGTACCACAGACTCACTCCTACATTTTTTTCTAAGAATTTTATGGTTTTAGTTTTCACTTTAATTTCTTGATCCCTTTTGAATTGGTTTTTGTGTATGGTGTGAGGCATAGATTCTGTTTTATTATTCTGCATATGGAAATCCAATTTTCCTAGCATCATTTATTGAAAAGACTCTACTTTCTCCATTGAATGGACTTAGCACCCTTGTAGAAATCCAGTTGACCATAGATGTGTGGATCTATCTCTGGACTTTTGATTCTATTTTATTGGTCTGTATGTCTGTTATTGTACCAGTACCAGGCTGTTTTAATTTCTGTAGATTTTTACTATGTTTGAAATCAGGAAATGTGAGTCATTCTCTTTTACTCTTCTTCTTCAAAATTGCTTTATCTATTCGGGTCCCTTGCCCTTCCATACAAATTCGAGGGTTGGCTTTTCCATTTCTGCTAAGAAGGCTGTTGGAATTTTATGAGAATTCCATTGAATTCATATATTGCTCTGGGTAGAATTGACATATTAACTATATTAACTTTTCCAATCCATGAACATGAAATGTCTTTCCATTTATTTAGGTCTTCTTTAATTTCTTTTAGTAATGTTTTATAGATTTCTGTGTACAAGTCTTTCACATCCCTGGTTAAATTTATTCCTAGGTACTTTATTATTTTAGATGCTATTGTAAATGGTAATGTTTCTTTAATTTCCTTTTCCACTTGCTCATTGATGATATATAGACATCCAACTGATTTTTGTCTGTTAACATTGTACCCTGCCACCTTTCTGAATTCATTTATCAGTTATAATAGCTGTCTTGTGGATTCTTTAGGGGTTTGTCTGCATAAAATTATGTCTTTAAAAAAGGATAGTTTTACTTCCTCCTTCCTGATTTGGTTAACTTTTAGTTTTTTATAGCCTAATTGCTCTGGCTAGGACTTTCAGAAAGGTGTTGAATAGCAGTGGTGAGAATGGGAATTCCCGTCTTGTTCCTGATCTTAATGAGAAAGCTTTCAGTCTTTCTCCATTGACTGTGATGTTAACTGTGGGTTTTTAATAAATACCATTATTATATTGAGAAATTTTCATTCTATTCCTATCTTTAATTTTTTTAAATCATGAAAATGTGTTGAAGTTTGTCAGATGCCTTTCTGCATCTATTGAGATAATCATGTGATTATTTTCCTTTGTTCTCTTAATGTGGTGTGTTGCATTGATTGGTTTTCTAATGTTGAACAGCCCTCACATTTCTGGAATAAATGCCACTTGATCATAGTGTATAATCCTTTTAATATGTTTTTGAATTCAGTTTGCTAATACTTATTTTGTTGAGTATTTTTGCAGCTATTTTCATTAAGGATATTAATCTTTAGTTTTCTTTTAGCCATCTTTGGCTTTGGTATCAGGGTAATGCTCGCCTCACAGAATGAGGTATGTAGTATTTCCTCCTCTTCTATTATTTGGAAAAGTTTGAATAGAATTGGAGTCACTTCTATAAATGTTTGAAAGAATTCCCCAGTGAAACCATCTGGTCAAGGACTTTTCTTTGTTGAGCAGTTTTTTTTTCCCACCTCAAATGATTTTATTTTATTTGGGTCATGGTGTAAGTGCAGGAAAACTTAACAGTGATACAATAAATATACACCCATATGTGGAAAAATGCCAAATGGAGAGTAACCAAAACAGAAGAGGAAGACAGCACTATGGGCTGGGATGTTCATCAAAGTATTCAAGAAAGAACTTGCATTGAATTGCTATTTGGAAAACAGATTATTATTCAAGATAGGGTTGGGTTTGGGAAAGCAAAACCTAGAAGACTATTCAAGAAGCAAAGATGTCACTGAGATTGCATGTACTGGATGGAGATTAAGGAAAACTGGAATGGTCTTGAGCCTAGTTGGGGACTTGGAGTTTATTATGAGCATAAAGGAGCACTGAAAGTTTTTGAGTTAGGAAGTGACATTGTTAAAATTATTTTGTGGATGAGGGTGATGACACTATTTCTAAGATTTGAATATGAAAATCTGTAGTTAGATTTAATCCAAGGGAGTCATATGCAGGAAAAGAGACGAAAGAATGACCTTGAAAGATTTTAATATTGTGTTCATTCTACCTTGCTTCTTTTTCCATACATGATGCACATTTTGAAGATAGGAAAAAAAGATGTCATTTCTACTAAGTTTTCTGCAAACTATATTAGGGTGGTTGATGTTAGCTGCCATGGAGTTGGTGTATTAGGGCACCTAAGAGGAACTCACGTGCCAGGATTCTTTGATTCTATCATTCCTGAGCCATTGCCTTTTACTGCTAAAGACGTTCACTTACCCAACTCACTTGGTCTTTTGGGAAAATTACCTATACGATAATTTTTGAGAAAGTAAATCAGCTGGAGAGTTAAGACTTTACTGAATTAATGCCTCTGAATTCTCACATATTTCCAATCAGGAATTGCCTTATGGAAAAGTATTTTGTTAATGTTTTCCATAGGAATTTGTGGTCGATTCTCAGTCATTTCTATTTATTTACTTTGAATAAATATTCTCCCACAAACCAAATATATATTTTTAATGTCCAGGCATTTGGATTGTGTTCCACAAGCAGTTATAAATTCATTAGTTTCAAAACTGGCAGTTATTGGATAGAATTCACTAACCACCTCATTCACTACAGATAAGGAATATCCAATAATATGTTTATATAAACGTTTTGTATTTTTTTTTTATCGTGCTTTAGATGAAGTCTTACAGAACAAACTAGCTTCTCATTAAACAGTTAGTACACATATTGTTTTCTGACATTAGTTAACAACCCCATGACATGTCAATACTCTTCCTTCTCAACCATGGGTTTCCCATTATCAGCTTTCCTGTCCCCTCCTTCCCTCTAGTCCTTGCCCCTGAGCTAGCATGCCCTCCTAGTCTTGTCTTCTTTCATGGGCCTGTCCAATCCCTGGCTGAAGGGTGAACTTCAGGAGTGACTTCATTACTGAGCTAAAAGTTATTAATTTCTAGATTCATTCCATTGTGATCAGGAAATATACTTTGTATGACTTTAATCTTTTTGAAATTTCCTGAGACCTGCTTTGTGTCCAGAGATATGCTCTATCCTAGAGAATGATCCATGTGTACTGGAGAAGAATGTATATTGTGCTGTTATTGAGTGGAATGTTTTATATACATCTGTTAGGTCTAGTCGTTTAATATTGTTTTTCAAGTCTTCTGCTAGGAGTCTCTGGGTGGCACAAATGGTTCAGTGCTCAACTGCCAGCTGAGAGGTTGGAGGTCACTTCCACCCAGAAGTGACTCAGAAGACAGATCTGATGATCTGCTTCCGAAACATTGTGGCCTTGAAGACCCTATGGAGCAATTTTTCTCACACAAATTGGGGTCACCATGAGTTGGAATCGACTTGACGGCAACTAACAACAATAATTTCTTTATTGATTTTCTTTCTAGCTGTTCTAACAATTATTAAAAGCGGAGTGTTAAAGTCTCTTAGTTTTATTGTAGACCTATCTATTTCTCCTTTCAATTCTGTCAATGTTTGCTTTATAAATTTTGGGGCTCTGAGATTAGGTGCATAAATATTTATAATTGTTGTATATTCTTGAATTGACTTTTTTTAATCATTATAATTACGTTTATTTTATCCTTCTTTGTCTCTTAAAAGAGATTTGACTTGAAGTCTATTTTGTTTAATATTAAAATGGCCATACCTGTTCCCTTTTTATTACTGTTTGCAAGGAATGTTTTTATCTCAGCCTTACACATTCAATGTATTTGTCTCTTTGTGCCTAAGGTGTGTCTCTTGCAGCCACCTTATAGTTGAGTCATTTTTTTTAACCAGTCTGCCACTCTCTGCCTCTTGGATGCAGCATTTAATTCATTTATGTTTATGCTAACTACTGAGAAAGTAGAGCTTACTTATGCAAATTAATTATTCTTTTTTGTGTGACTTATAACTACTTTGTACTTCTTTTCCTTCAGTGCTGGCTTCTTTTTATTTTTTGGTGAAAACATACACAACAAATCATACACTCATTCAAAAAATATCTCCCTGTACAGATCAATGCAATGGTTACATTCTTCACAATGTGTCATCATTCTCACTATCCTTATCCCTATCGTTTCACCACCATTAACTTTTACTCTCTATGCCCCTTAAAATTCTCATCAGTGCTTTAGAGCTGCTGTTGTCAATTTGATAGCATATAGGTAAATCTTTAAAAGAGTGTTCAAGGCCAACATTTTTATTAATTGAGCTAAACAGTTGTTTTGTTTATAGATGACTTGATGAGATAGTTTCAGTTCAAGGTTTAAAGATTATTTCAGAACAATAGATTCAGGGGTTTCCCTAGTCTCAATGAATCCAGTAAGTCTCATTTCCATAGGAATTTGGTGTTCTGTTTCACATTTTTCCTCCTTTTGATCAGAATCCATCTATTGAGTGATTGGTCAAAACATTCAGTAATGGTAGCTGGGCACCAATCATTTCTTCTGGTCTCATGGCAAAAGAGGTAGTAGTTCATGAAGTCCAGTGCTGACTTCTTATGTGTTTAGATTTTTTATGTTTTGTTTCCTGTATTCTTTATTTTTATGTATAATTTTTTATTTACTTTCTTTGTGGTTACCATGAAGATTTTGTTTATTAGTTTAAATTTACAATAACCTGGCTTATATCACTAACAACTTAACTTCAGCAACATACAAAATCTCTATACCTATGACAGTCCTCCCCTTACGTTTTTGTTATCACCAATAGCATCTTTATATCTCGGATACACTATAGTTTAAATTTATTTTATTATTGTGTATACATGATTTTTATTTTTACTTTTTATTGTCTTTGTCTTTATAAAGCTGAAGTGCATACGAGTTGTATTTGCCAACCACAAGTACCTTAAATCCGATCTTTATGTTTGTCAAGATATTTCCTTTAACGGAATTTTTTCCCTTGTATGCACACCTTCAAGTTACTGTCGAGTGTCCATACCTTTCCTTCTGGAGGATTCCCTGTAGCATTTCTTTTAGGGCTGGCCTAGTGGTAACAAATTCCCTCAGCTTTTGTTTATTCTGGAATGTCTTAATTTTGCCCTAATTTTTAAATGACAGTATTATTGGATATAGTATTTTTGGCTGACGTTCTTTACTTTCAGGACTTTAAATGTGTTACCCCACTGCCTTCTTTTTTTTCACCCCCTTCTTTTAAAAAAATGTATATTATTGTGTTTACAGTGAAAATTTACACAGCAAATTAATTTCCATTTGATAATTTCTACACTAGTTGTTCAGGGACATTAATTACATTTTTCAGAATGTGTCAACGTTCACGTTAATTGCATTCTGGTTGAACCATTTCCAGTACTCTAATTTCCCTGACCCCCTTGTCTTCTCATCTTTGCTTTAGAGTAATTGTTGACCTTTTAGTTTCATATAGATGTTTTTTTAATGGAACCTCGTACTCACCTGTAATATCCTTTATTTTATGTGCCAATCTGTTATATTGCTAAAAGGTGGCCTCAGGGGATAGTTTTAGTTCAAGGTTTAAAAAGTATCTCAAGGCAATAGT